>NC_090283.1:22537500-22837500 GCF_037392515.1 Haliotis asinina
TAATATTCCTGGAATGTATCGCGAAAAGCAGCGTAAAACTAAACTCACTCATCCAACTCTTATCGCAATATCACAGCGTGTAGCAGCGATGCATAAAGGTCATTGAATGATGTAATTTTAGTACTTTATATTGCACCTGACAACCAACATATTTTATACACTGAAAACAATCTAATCTAAAGGCTATCTACATGTAACCCTAACGCTTAACTTGCAGTTCATATGGTCCATATTAATTTCATATTCATATTAATCTGGCACGTTTAATAGGTTGGTAATGCAACAATGAAACTACATGCACCTGTCGGTTAATAAATCCAAGCATCGTTCATCAAGTGTTAGATTACATCCTACGTGATTATAACAATTAATGAA
Organism: Haliotis asinina; assembly: GCF_037392515.1. NCBI lineage: Eukaryota > Metazoa > Mollusca > Gastropoda > Lepetellida > Haliotidae > Haliotis > Haliotis asinina. The sequence continues at coordinate 22,537,876 of NC_090283.1, forward strand.
GCATCTTATGTAAATAATTTCTGTTGATTAACGCCACAATTGAGGAAGAGAGGCAAGAATACCCCTTTGCAAGAAGTATTCAAGTACAGAGCAGTGTTTAGTGTTTATCAGCGTCCTGGCCACATTATATTGCATATTATCTTACCTCACACATGAATGTCGCTTTCTGATTGGCTAAGCGCTATTCTATTATTTTCAATGTACTTCCGCTTAACGGGATGTATTATTTTCAATGTACACCGCTGGGAATTCCAAATTCTTCTGGTACCTCATGGTAGTACTTTTTTATCTCGAAAAACATTGAATCACGCATCAAGCACGGAAATTACCGATGTTTTGCGATTGTAAATTGATGAAGGGAGATAACTCTAAATCGGTTTACCTTGTGTCGTCTGCTAAATGGCAATTCGCCTCGCATTCAAACGAAGCGCTTCAAACAGTTAAAAAAATAAAACTCAGGTGTTCGATAAGATAAATACGTTGTTCACTGGCCCCTCGGGGTCCATGGGCTCATGTACCCTCGAGGTTTGTTTATGTTTATAATCCATGGGCTCATGTACCCTCGAGGTTTGTTTATGTTCATAAACCCTGTTCATAAACATAAACAAACCTCGAGGGTACATGAGTCCATGGACCCCGAGGGGCCAGTGAACAACTTATAAGAGAACACTATTATCTGACCCTGTCTTCCTGCAAATAGTTCTAACATATAATGCCGTGCAGGATGGACTAGATATACGCCTGTCCAGTATCAAACCGATATTGAAAAGCTATCGGGAAGTTTGACATCTCCAGTCTCTCTGTTCTTTTCCAAACTTCCTGTTGGTAATAATTGATATTCAAGGTCCATATATTAAAACCTCGGAGGTGTTACATACAATATAAGTTGCTAAGAAAGCCTGTGCTTTTTAGAATTAAAGACCTTATTGGAAACGTAGCTTCATTGTTTTTCATGTATGTATTTTGGAAGTAATGAAATATAATGGAGACTGGAGAGGAATACCCTGTTCTGACGCATAGTTCAGTCTTTCCATGTTTTCTTCCGACCTGTGAAATGCCCAGTTTTCTTCCTCTTTGTACATCGTTGGCCCAACTATATCTGAATACGTGAAAAAGTAATTTTGATGCTAACAAACTAATAACCCTGCATTCTTCCAAATCACCTACAGTGTCTTCTTTCAATAAATCTGACACTCTGAAGAATATAGCCTAACATGAATTACATGCAATTTAACTACGAATTGCCGCTCTCCTGCCTTCCTCCCGAACATAATTATGCTATCTTAATAAGGATTGCATCCCTGAGAAAGACTGTACCATATATGTACTGATATTCTACTTACATTTACCTATCTATACTAGTGTGTGTCTTAACGATATCACACATTCATTAACATTCATGATATTTTGGATCTAAAACGGACTACAAGATCTCAAACTAATTCAAGCCTCTTTTGTAACTATTATTTTTTATATTATATGATTGATTTTCCTAACTGTTCAGTCAAATAATATAACGATCATATTAATCAAGATCGTAAGCAGTTAGTATTCAATTCGTTGCAAAAACTTAATTCACTCTGAGTGAATATACATTGTTTAGACAACTATACACAGTTCCCAAAGCCACTTACCTCCCTTTGAGGAATTACCACCCCTTCCTTTGAGTTACCTTCCCTGATGATTACCTCCCCCTTGTTTCAGGTTACAAAGAGTACAAGGTGATGCGGCAGCACAAGGAGGACCCATACGGTACCTTCAAGTACCTCATTCAGCAGGAGGACGATGATCCTAAGGCTGTGTACCTCGTTGGCTGCAAGATCGGCATGGACCCTCTCAAAGATATCGGCACAGCTGAGCTCAAGCTGGACGCGGAAGAAAAGCACGTTCTTGGCGTCGACCTCGATGGCGATATTGTTGCTAAGAAGTAGGGGCCATTGTGCAATGTGCTACATTCACTATCATCAGATGTATTGGAGCTAATTTCTCTCGATTGTCAAAGCAGCGCGTAAGAAGGAGAGGAGCGTGTGTCTGTACTTTGGAACTTGGATTGGGTATATGGTCTTAAGATGCATAATTACATATACATAATTCAAAGCTAAATAGGTCCACTGTAGTAAGTTTAGAATAGCATTTGGACTACCATTCTGGAACGATTTGTCGATTAGGCTTTGGGAATTGACGTGGAGTCCATAATTTTGCAAAATCAGAAGGCGGTTTTGTTTCATAAATATATATAGAGGTTTCAACGTCAGTAGTGATACATGGTCTGTCATAGAGACCGGTATAAGTGCTTATGTTAAAACCCAAAGTCACTAACAAAATGTTAAGGCAAACAGAACACTATGAAGCACTTGTAAAACGTTACTTGGTTGTCACTTGGACACTCAGTCCCGCTGGTGAGATTGACTTTCAGCGAAAACGTTATTCATCTGTTAACATAATAACATAATAATAATATAATAATATAATTCATTGTTATTGATGGTTATAATATGAAGCTTTGAAAGAAGGGGGATGTAAACACACGACCACCTGACATTACGAAACCACCTTGAGAGACAGGAACATGTTCTTCTGTTTGATGATATTTTGATGTTAGTTGTGCAAATGTGTGTATTGTGCTTCACATAAAAACAAGCGCACCAACGGGATGTTTCGTGTAGAACTCGAGAACCCACTGCTGCTGGAACTAACATTCACCATCACGTGTTGTGTGAACAACAACACTGAAAAACAGTCTGTTTGTGTCATCTGCAGCACCGACTGTCTGACCTGATGATGTATCCATTAAAGTAAAACAAATACTTTAAACCATTGTGCAGTACCAAATGTCTGATTTATCCATTATGTTGATTTATCCATTGTAGTAAACGAAGTTTAATAAAGCCTGTTGTAACAAATATCTTATCGAGTTTTCGAAAGTAAGGAAATTTTCTGAAAGATATGCTAAACTAATTAAATGATAAGATGTGAATAAGAAAAAGGTAATATGAAACAGTCCAGTTATAATTGCATATCTTGTTTTGTTTCACAGAATACTTGTGTAATTACTTGCATCCCTATTATGTTGAATGTTATATTTAGTTTCGAAAATTTCGTAAATTTCCTTAACTCCCCATGTCTCCATAAAGCACATCTATCAGCCCTGTAACGAATATTTTTACACATTCACAGGTCTTATGCTTATGAAGCTTGTTAACGTTTATGAGTTCCACACCATCTCGCTCAAGAGCAGCGACCTAGATTTTATAAATAAACTGATTTAGTGTAATTATGTGTTTTGTTGTGTCTTGAAAAGCTTTCGTTTCCATGCCTATTGAACAATATCGTACATGTGCCATTTGCTTTCGTTTTTCAGTTCTTGGCTACAACTGTCACAGGGTATATCCAGTGTTTGACAAACATAGAGTATCTGATCTGACATAGAGTACATGACATTCTTTACACTTCCAACTTTTGATATACATCTAATATTCAATACTCTAAGAGCAGTGGATATACAAACGCTGTTTCGTGTACCTCCAATATTCAATATTCATGCAGTATTCGATAATTATGCTTCCAGTATTAGACACAGTATAATTATATACAGTTGAAGTATATATACAGAAAGATACGAAATAGACGAGCCTCCTAATTACAGAGAAACCAGACTGACACCATTCTATGAAGAAATAATAGGTATTACACTCATTTAGGGAAATATATTTGTCATCTGAATTAAGTCGATAACAACTTTCGAAACTGCATACCCCTGGGAAAAACGAGTGCAATTCATAGTAAATAGTTGATAGCCCAAATTGTAACAACAATTTAAGTGTTGGTACTTTTAGGACCAAAGGTCGTAATAACGAGGAAAACCAAGGTACTTGTTTGAAATGAGTTGCTCTTTACTAGGACAGCACAGCACAGAAGTGAGGGGATAATGGGAGCGTTGAAAGCTGTGGTACAAATGGTACCAGCATTTGTCTGTAAGTCTGCGTCTCCAAGTTAACGATTGTCTACCACCGTTCTTACCATACGTCCCACGTATAATTCATCTGGCTGTATATCTCCACCTTAGCCAGGCTATAGTATGTTATCAGGGACACCGGCAACGAATTTCCACAGCCTGTCATTTATGTCAACTGGATGTTGCACTTCGTTTGGTCATTTCTTCGTAGCATAGTGTGAGATTAGAAATAAATTTCTTCTTCGTTTCTTGGTGAATCACATCGTCTTTCAGACTCTCCATTCTGTCAACAAAAACCTCCACTTCACATATTCCCCATTCCGACGCTCTCCATTCTGTCAATAAAAACCTCCACTTCACACATTCCCCATTCCGACACTCTCCATTCTGTCAACAAAAACCTCCACTTCACATATTCCCCATTCCGACACTCTCCATTCTGTCAACAAAAACCGCCACTTCACACATTCCCCATTCCGACGCTCTCCATTCTGTCAACATAAACCTCCACATCACATATTCCCCATTCCGACGCTCTCCATTCTGTCAACAAAAACCTCCACTTCACATATTCCCCATTCCGACACTCTCCATTCTGTCAACATAAACCTCCACTTCACACATTCCCCATTCCGACGCTCTCCATTCTGTCAACAAAAACCTCCACTTCACATATTCCCCATTCCGACACTCTCCATTCTGTCAACAAAAACCTCCACTTCACATATTCCCCATTCCGACACTCTCCATTCTGTCAACAAAAACCTCCACTTCACATATTCCCCATTCCGACACTCTCCATTCTGTCAACAAAAACCTCCACTTCTTGCTTTCCACTTTCTGACACTCTCCATTCTGTCAACACGCTCCACCTCTTCATACTTTCCAAATTCATACATTCTCCATTCTGTCAACAAAAACCTCCTCTTCTTGTTTTCACATTGAGACACTTTCCAGTCTGTCAACACACACCTGCCTTTCCCATTTTTACCCTCTCTAAACAATGAAATCATCCGTATTTGTCCACATACACTTCGTGTGTGAACGTTGGATTTCCTTTTTTTTCAGCACATTTGCGTAAATGAAAAGAATTTACATGCTAGAATAAGGCTATATCACTAATTAGCGCAGAACGGTGCATAAACACCTTCAAGGGAAACTTCATTTAGATAAGATGTGTTACCCTTTGACCACAGACGCACGCCTCTTAACATGAGTATTACGTGTATTGCAACAGCGGTGCACCTAAGTTATAACATGCAGAAAGTGTGCATGTTTGCCGTTTTTGTGATGTAATGGAGAAATCCCTAATCTACTCGAACGATAAAGTAATTTTACACATTCAACACAACGGCAAGGTTCAGTGAACGCAGCTACAGCCCTATCCCGCCTTACCATGTCGCCCAGTAGAGTATGTCGGCAATCTTGTGACAATTTTACTGCAGCTTCATCCGTTTTCACACAAAATGCGAAAAAAGATAAGAAAATCAGCACTCAAAGTGCTGCAGGCGAGATTGTGAAGTGCTTCAATTGAAGGAAATGGTAACAGTTAGGGAAACATCCGCCTTTAGAGGATGTCGTGACACCTGTTATCCCATGTCATTATTCTCAGTTCTTCTCCAATAAACTCTGTCCAGCCTCTACCGCCACACCCTTATCATCATACGCATTCGTGGATGAGGACACAACAATAAAGTATGCCCACCTGGATTATCGTGCGAGAGTGGATTGGACCAATTTGAGTTCTTTCTGACACGCCTAAGGGATGCAACTCTGCAATGTGTCTCTCCTAAGCCTACTATTCTATGCACGTTAGTCTGTGATAAAGAAGCTTGCTGAAGGGTGAGAAACCAAAATCGCGGGCTGCGATCAGTGTCATTGGGGCACTCAATCAAAGACTGATTACTGAGGACATATTACGCTGGATAACCAGGTGTGCGAAAAATGATGGAGACGGCACAGAAAAGGTTAACTTGTGCATTTGTGCACGTGCCTCTCCAACACCCGACTGTCCCTTTCTCAACACTCACACCTCGTAACAAATAGTGAACTGTGTCATTATTTTGATGATAGCTAGTTAAACAACTTTATTTTTAAGACAAAAAATCTACAAAACCCTCACAGAGTCGGTATGATGTTTTGATTATGATCAGGGTTTCATTGAGTATTTTATGTTTATTAGTTTTTGAGTTAGATTGTAATTTGGACGAAAAAATGTACGATCGAGGAGGAACTTGATGCCCGCCACTATACCCACATCGTAAAAGTAAGGACCTTGTCGTCAATATCTATAGAAGAGAATTATTAGACTTATGCAAAACTCTTGAATGGTTCCTGCTAAATGGCAGGTTTTCAGATGATTGGGACTATACATACATTGGTCCTATGGGTTGTAGCTCACCGGACTACATTGCAATGTCAGCACGTTATAACATTGTATGGGGGATTTCAAGAGCATCTCTAGCACTGAATCGGATTATATCCCACTTATAACCACAATCCCGGGTCGATGTGGACATGCGACCCGATGATACATATTTTCATCGTAGTAACAAAATAAATTCAAATGGAATAATAAAAAATATCACAGTTATATCTTGATAATCTGACAAATGTTATGTACAAGCCACGGGTGGAACTGAGACTTTATGTTGGTGTTGACAACTTGCCGGATTAGACAGATGCCGCTTTTGGCAGCTTCCACTGTACTGCAGTGCGTTCTGCAAACCCGTGGGCGAGATATGGAATGTAGACATCCCCAAACCGTCAACCCCAAACAACAACCAGAATGGTTTGATCAAAGGTGTCAGACTCTTAAACATGAAAAGTAGAAACTGCTTAAGGAGAATCTAAATAGATACAAAGACATTAGACCTCAGTTCAAACAGACCTGTAGAACAAGATAGCTATAAACGTTCCATTACTAAAACAATTCATGATGCAGTTTGTTCCAGAGTCTGCCCACCAATTTGGCGACATGTGAAAAATATACCACAACTCGCGCCAGGGAAGAAAGTGTAAGGCCATCAACATGGGCTGAATACTTTAAGGACATGTTAAACCCAACGTTGCCAGAAGATGGCAGCGTCTCAGAGGATGCCACATCATATATTGACAAACATGACATGTGTTGACTGTATTAATGACGGTGATATTCTGTCTTGTGACTTTACACAGCAGGATGTAATGAATGTTATTAGGCATCTTACATGTAACGAATCCCTAGGCTATGGTGGTATTCCCGCAGAGCTTTTCAAAATTTCAGAAATATAATGTTTCCATATTTAGTATTATTATTCAACAAGATACTCTCATCCGGCTTTTGGCCAAATTCGTGGTCAACTGGCATTGCTATCCCTCTACATAAGAAAGGTAGTAGATCTGACCAGAATGATTATCGGGGATCTCTCTTCTGAATGTAATGAACAAAATATTTGTTTCGGTTCCAAACAAAAGATTGGAGTGCTTTTCGGAACTTCGGAGATAACTGGAGAATGTCATGGTGGATATACAACAGATCATTCGACTGTGGACAGTATATTTATTCTCTAGAGAATCATTCAGAAGTATTTAAAGCGTAAAAATGGGAAGATATATATAATTGCTTTTATAGATTTTCGCAAGGCGTTTGACTTGGTAAATAGGTTTAAATTACAGTATGTTCTTTTGCACTGTATGTTCTTTTGTACTTTATGTTCTTTTGCACTGTATGTTCTTTTTCACTGTATGTTCTGTATGAAAATATGTACTGCTCTGTTATTTGCTGGTGATTTGGTTTTGATAGCCGATACTACTGTTAGACAGTAGTCGACTCAGCGTCGACTTGACATATGTATTCCAATAATAGGGCATGGATATTAATATCCATAAAAGTAAATAAATAAAATGTAACTGTTGTTTTAATGAGAATGAATCCACGTGCTTGGGGCATAGTTACTTGCCTGAAAAGGTCAGCGAGTCTGACCACTAGATCTCCTTTGTCGCCTCTTGCAATAAAAGAGGTTGTTACCGGGCAATTCTAACCCAGGACTTTTCAGTTACAGCAGAATATAATCATTTAACTGATGCGGTTGTAGGTTTATGGTCACAATGCTGTACAACCTTCTGAACAAACAGCGAAAAAACGCCTCAGTCTTAGTGCCACTCATCTTCCTTGTGAGGGGAAAGAGTCGCACAATCATACAAACGTGCCATACTCCGGAGCCGCTCCTGTCAAGAGCTCTTACCGTCTAGTTAATGGTACCTAGTGGAACGTTTTAACAAGAGGATGCAGTTGTTAATGAAAACGGATGAAGCTGCTGTAAAATCATGAATCATGGTTGTATATTTCACGTGAAATATACCCTTTAAAAACGTAGGGGACAATGAACTTTCAATTTTGATAGGAAGTGTAAATGTAACAAACGTTTCAAGGACAGACATCTTATAAACGCACCGCCATTTCCCTCTGTTACCACCCCTAAACACAACGCATGATGTGCACGTGCACAACGCAGTTGCCCCATACATGTGCATGGGGTCCAATACTTGATTTTTTTCTTCAAGAAGGTCGAGAAATCACTTTAATTTTGACACTCATCTTGCATCAAACATTAGTTAGTGTTTGTTTCTAGTCGTTTGTTTTAAAATGAAAATCACATTACATGCCATACACCAGTCATCTTTCAAAAGCGACTACATTCCAAATAACTATGGTTGTAAGGAAGTGCAAAGGGTGATGCACTCTGAAAGCATTCAATAATATCATATCAACATTGACTGATTCCGATAACTCTCCTAAATATTTTTAATCCTAAATAAAAAAAATAAAGATCCCCTACTTTCTTTGAAGAGTATAATAATCGAGTGAAATACCCAGTGATTGACATCGATTGGGATCGATAAAAACAACAGGGCTCATGCACATATTCCCTTCCAATAATTCACATTTGAAGAACTGACAAGTAGTGAATCGTACTTCGTGTACATAGAAAACTTGTGCTGTCTTCCACAGCATCTAACTTTCAAAATGCAGACATTTCTTGTGTAAATGATTGTAGTTCGAAATAGAATAAAATCGTTCTCTGCTCTCTAATTTAACGAAGTAAACTTTTATGCCAATGGACCTCCTGGGTAAACTGGTAAACACATACATGATGATCCACGACTTCACAAATGACCCCAATTTGCATACTTGGGAACGCCCCACAGAACGATCCACTTGAAACAAGAGAGAGACGGGTTGTCTGATAAATATCGAGAAGTTCATTTTCCCCGTGCGTTTCACGCATGAATTGTTATAGCACACTAGATTTGGGAAAACGAATTGAATCAACACAATATACTGAGCAAATATGTTTAGGACCACCGATCCATTTCACGAAGCAAATGACATTTTCCTGGGTATTTTGTAACAAAACTGCTGAATATCTAAAATGCTTGTCAATGCCCCAAGCATCTATTTGTCTTCGTCTTAACTAAAGGTTAGCTTGGAATATCAGTATCTTATGCCTGAAATTGCAGTTTTATCATTCGAAGGAATATGCGGTGTTGTTTTAATAGGTAAAGTTGACTTTTCGTCTGCTAAATATTAAATAGATAATAACTACATATAGTTAATTGTGTTTCATTTAACATTTTAATATGATAAAAGTTATCTGTTACTGAATGGTGGTGGCTAAATCAGAGTAGCCAGGGGGAAATATTTTATCCCATAATTTTGTTCCTATGTCTCTGTACGGGCTGATTTTCGTCCATAATTCCGCTGGTGATCGACCGGGAATACATGTCTCGGAAATTTATATAACCGGTTCCAGAGAAATGATTAGTATTCAAACAATATTTCCAAATTTCTGTCATATTTATATTATGGTCACCAAAATTGTGTACAGAAAACTGAAAATACCTTTTGACATTGATAAGTCAGTGAGAAATATCTTTGTACACAAATTTGTCGGTTTGGGGATTACTCAGTACCAGACTCGGTAGATTTATCAGTGACTAAAAAAATATAAAATACAGACAACTCACCAAAGTTTACTCTTTTTTATGACAAAGTATGGGAACAGTAAAAACCTGATATAGTATGTGTCAGTTATTATACAAGACACAACAATGCTGGAAAATTAGGCGAACTTACTGATTTATGCTTTAATTATCACTCTCTGAATCAGTCTCGGTGTCTGAATCATTTGCAAGTCCTCAGTCAATGACTAGTCTGTCAATTTCCCTTTCTCCTGCGATTTCGCGTTGCCAGTAACCATCTTCAATTGTTTAACATGTTTACAACATTCCGACCATTCTTTTGCACCGATTGTAGACATCCGTTCATTTATGGCAACTCTTAAGGAACTTTTTGTGAACTGCAAGTTTTGTGAAGCGACATAATTTTTCACATTTGCCCAAATTAACTCAATCGGGTTTAGTTCTGCGTGGTATGGAGGGAGAAGTAGTACATCATGACCATGTTGCTTCAACATCGTGTCTACTCTGTAGACAGGGCCCGATTTGTTGGATTTTGCAAGAAACAATAGTTCGGCTTTATGCATTTTCTCATCAAATGAGATATTATGCCTTTGTAGCCACGCTTTTATGTCATCTTTTCTGTTGGCGAATGTCGGACATTTGTCCACTTGCTTGCTATGATATGGTGCATTATCCATAACGATGACAGAGTGCAGTGGAAGGTTTGGGATCAACTTTTCCTGGAGCCATTTGGAAGCGTCATCAAAGTTCATCTCGTCATGATAGTCTGCTGATTTGAGTTTTTAATCAAAAACAAGCAAAGCATTTGGAACAAAACCGTTTTCACCCCCCTGCACGAACTACAATAAGCCGAGGTCCGGTGCCAGACGGAGGTTGAACCCCATTTATTACAACTTTACCCTCATGTTGCCAACACTTTGGGACAATGTGGTATACATGCAACCATGTTTCATCGATAAAGATGAGTGTTCTATTTTCTTCTCTGTATTTCTTTATTGCACGCAAGTATTGCAAACGCTTGGAAACAATGTCTTTACGTTCCATTAAAAGTTTACGGTTTGACTGCGTTTTTCGCCACCTAAACCCCATGTCTTTGAGATTTGTTCGCAAACTTTCCTTAGAACCCTTGTAGTTCAACTGGCACTTTGCCATATCATACATCGTATCGTATCCAGAGTGGGTAGTTGTCTTTTTACGCCATATAAACTTTGTACAAATTGACGGACTGCACACCGGTCGAAATCATCAAGTTTGTAACTGCAAGTTTTGGGTTTGCGCAACTTCGTGGGGCTGATAATGTAGGTCCACTCGCACTCCTACAACCTTCTGCCTTAATACGCTTTAAAGTTGCCGTTGAGAGTCCAGTAGCAAGGCTACTTTGTAAAAGAGAATCTGCTTTGGTTGCACAATTTTTGTCCATATACATGATAAAATTGTGTGCTATCTCCCTTGCCTGAGAATGAACTATTTGCCCATGTTTTCCTAACTTGGACATTTTTTACTACAACTGAAATCTGTTTAACAGTATTGTGACAGGTGTAAAACAGTAGCGAGACAGGTGTTACACAGTAACGAGACAGGTGTTAATCAGTAGCGGTGTTGATTACATGTCACGGCTAGCATGTATTGCACGTGCATAATCGTCAAGCTACCTGTAGCAGCCAAGTGTACTCGCCCAATTCGTTGTACCGCCTCTCTTGTCACAAATGTCTTTAGTGCGCAGGATCATCTAATATGTGTCTAGCAGTAGTTCATGTCAAGCTGAAAAATCTACGGGTCTTTGTTTAGGAGTATCGGTATATTGTTGTGATTGACACCAATGTTCATCCAAACATGTGTCACGTGAAAGTAGACGCTGGGCACTGCCAGCACATGACAACAGATCCAGTCCATTCATGTGGCGAATTATTCCTCTCAATACTGAAGAAAAAAGGGTGATAAAACGTTAAAAACCGTGCAATTTGCAACCGACCGAAAATTGTCTTGGGTATATTTCATATATCAATGCAAGACAAGCTTTGTATCACACTTGGCATTAATTCAAAAGGTGACAGAATAAACAAACCTGGATTAAACTAAAATTGTACATGTGTGTTTAAAATTCAGATAACTGTGGACATTTAATAAAATATTGCAGGAAGCCCTGGTCTCCATGATTCCATTCTCATGTCCATGTCTATCCATGGAATAAAAAGCGACTGATCTCTCTATGACTGTTAGAATTATCTTACGATAGGAGGAGTCAGAGTACAATACCGACAATATCATTATTGTTCGTGCATCATTATCGGTGGTGATGAAACTACACACCCGTGCCAGTTATGCCGGGCCACTTGACGTCATTTCGATATACTTGCATGTTATTTCAGTGTAGCATAAATAACTTTCATGCTGCGAGTTTACGATGGGTCTTTGTCAAATTTGACAGGCAAATGTACAATCACCTCTGCTCTGCCCATATAATACCAGTTCAGTTTTTGATCACTATTTAACAAATAACATAATATTTATCTTGGCACTGTACATGCATTGAATAATCTATTACCATTCGAAATTAGGCAACCGAAAATTAAACAAGAACTATGTGATTGAAGGTAAGATTATTTCGCAGAAATGTGCGGAATTTGACTTGGATCTTACGAAAATCTAATTCATATTTATGGCACACTAAATTAACATGTAAGTCTATGGAAATTACGTCAGGTGGCCCAACAGAACTGGCACGGGTCTGCAGCTGTCTGCGAAAAAGCGAGCAATCCCTATTCCGCCGTTGGCACCCATCACGACACGTGCAAAGGCAAGTCAATTTGCCACCTCAAAAGAAAACCTAAAAACGGAAACACTTGACATAACTATTTACAAGTAACTGCAACGGACAACACTTTTGTCTCTGATGATTAAATTGGGGGATATCCGCCACATTTGTGATTTGAGAATTTGAAATTATGGTGCTTAACTACGTTTGAAGCGTACATGTCTGTGTTTTACCCAGTCAACCAATGTGTATTGTAGTTTTGCGTTTGCAATATATGTTTATGTTAGCGACTTCCATCACAGCTTGGCGTGAATAGCCGGATAAATATTTATTTCCGGTCACACCGGTTCTCAAGGGTATTGAATTTGTGAGTGAGTGAGTGTGTTTTCACACCGCCTTTGACAATGTGTCAGCAATATCACGGCTGCTGACACCCGACATGGACAAGGGTTTTGAGGTCAGTGCCATACATGGACGAGCTGGGAAATACTAAAGAAATTATGGCCATATTTACTGACATATATATTTCAAGAATAGTAATAATATGATGAAATTTAATGGTCATGTACTCATATCCACATTACCTTTAACGAGACCCATGAAGGTCCCGGGTTAGAATAGGCCTTCAGCAACCCATATCATACGACTATCCTCGCCGTAAGAGGCGACTAACGGTATCGGGTGGTCAGGCTCGCTGACTTGGTTGACACATGTCATCGGTTACCAGTGGTACAGATCGATGCTCATGTTGTTGATCACTGGATTGTCTGGTCCAGACTCGATTATTTACAAACCGCTGCCATATAGCTGAAATGTTGCTGAGTGCGGCGTAAAACTAAACTCACTCACCTTTAACGATGCAACACAACATTACAAACAAATACTGCATTATTGATCTTTTTTTAACCTTCTACTATTTCAACTAGAAGAGTTCCGCCTTTGGATCATAGGGTTGACGTTGCACTCCGTTCGAGACAGAATATTAACGATCAAGAGCAATGTAACAGAAGCAAATAGATATAAAAGAATCAAATCAACGCGCAGAGTAATAAAACAACAGACCAACTCTGAAAGGAAAGTGTACCAATTTTGTTACAAAAATAAAATTGTTTAAGAAGCTGCCATCATTCCCGAACTGGTTTGATTCTTTCATGTCTATTTATTTTTGTGTTGGATTGTAAATCATCGGTATCATTTTGAATCGGACAGCCTGTAGATGTAATATATCACTGTGTTATCAACAATAACAGACCATGAAATTTTGTTTTAAGACAGCTGGGATGAAAGCTAATAGAGAACCCCCAAACGAGTTCCCTCCCTACAATTACAATCATATCCTTTCAGCGGGCCTATTTCCAACAGATGCGTAAATCCAATCCAATTAATCCAGTTTTTCACTTGTTGCAGGTTTCGTTGAGTACCGAGTGATGAGGCAGCACAAGGAAGACCCCAAATGCACCTTCAAGTACGTCATCCAAAAGGACGACAACGAACCTAAATACGTCTTCCTGGAATTCTGCAAACCCGGAAAGGACCCACTGAAGGACATCGGCACGATAGAGATGCGACTGGATGATGAAGACAAAATAACAGGGATCGATCTGGATGGCGATATTGTATCGAAGAAATAGGAACTGTTAAGCGCCATTACGCTTCACCAAGACATTCGGCACATCTCGGTTTTGTAGTCCGATTACTTGTCTTGGAACTCGGCGAAGGGATCAGCAACGCCATGTTCGTAATTTGACGGTGAACCCGTCTGGGATTCTTTTTAATATCTTTCAACAAGAATGTACTGTGTAAAGGTGCATTTTTCTTACATTGCAAGTCACGTCAACTAAACTGTCTGAGAGGACTTCTTCATGAACGGTGGATGGTGGTCGAGTGTGTTCTGAATGTGTTCTTCGTGACCGTATCCGACATATCGGGATGATCATCACGAAAACAAACACGTATTTAAAAAAATCAACAGAGGTCATTTTCTTTTTACATTTAACAATTAACAATGTTTTTTTTAAGAATAAACCGTAGACCATTCTGTCAGTCAAATATCCAGACAAATACTGTTGTGTCGAAGGTGCGGTTGTCTCGATGTAAAACTGGGTCCGTACCTGTTCCTATTTTAGCCAGCATTTCCCGGTTTTGTTGAACATAGGTTAAGTCATGTAATTACAAAGTCTCCTTTAAATTCGACACAACAATTTTAACTGTACACCGGACATAATTTGCTGGTTAGTTTTGTGAGTAAACATTTGCTTACAAACCTGCAGCTATAGTGACCACATGGAATCCGGGTTCCTTAACTTCCTTAACCTTTTTATGTGATATTTATATAGGATACACATGAATAAGTGTCATTTATGTGTTTTAGAGGAAACACCACGGTAAGAGGCTGCGGTGGAGTAGCCTCGTGATTAAGGCTTTCGCTCATCACGCCAAAGACCCAGGTTCGACTCACCACATGGGAACATTATTTGAAACCTCTTTCTGGTGTTCCCTGCCGTGAGATTGCTAGAATATGGGCCAAAACGGCGCAACATTAATTCCCTCACACCACCGTAAGAGAAGAAAGACCATAAGCTGTATAATCTTCATATCAAATTGATGTCTTATGTACTTGTAAGTACTAAATAGTTCCTCTTCTTCCTCCATATTTCTCCCAAAACACAAAACCGATTTAGGTGTTAGGTTTTATTTGACGTCATCAGTAACGGTTACAGATCCCTAAATCTTCCAGTCAAAAGATTCTTCGGTGTACCTGTTTTATCCTTCCCGTTGTCCCCAGCAACATGCTCCAAAAGCTGGAATGGTTTTTGCAATATATAATATTGGAGAGTTGTTATTTTGCTTACTGGCTATTTTGATATTAACGGTTCCCTGATCTAGATGGTTTGTCCTGTTTTTATTTTATTGTTCTTTAAACTATTGCAATAAAGACGTTGATATATGTTGATTGGTCTTGATGTTTTGTTTCGATCACGTAACAGTACCTGTGGTGACTGAAAAATTGGTTCCCAGGAACCTGTGCTTGTGACGGAACTGATCGGAGGTGAGACTCAAGAGCTTGTTGGCTTATCGTTCTGGACCATACAATACAGTGACCAAAAGCATGAGCATCTATCTACAACACTTGGATACAATGAAATGCCCGCCAAGTCAGCAAGCGTCTATATAATATCGTTTATTTACAGGGAAAGGGGAAGAGAATACGTAAGCGAAATGCTGTTTAAAGCAGTAGTCAGACATATCCAAACCACACCACTGCAGACAATAAACATTCAAGTCTTTAAAACATCCCAAGCACAATTTGTATACGCGATGTACAAAACAACGAATAGACTACATAACGTTAACGTGTGTGTGAGCGAATATTGTTTAAAGTCGCAAGCCACATCAAAGCAGCCTTTGAAGAATCAAGTTTGTTTACAATATCAGTATCTGAGAAGCGATGGGGTGGCTTAGTGGTGACATGTATGCTAGTCACGTTGAAGACCCGAGTTTGATTCCCCACATGGATACAATCTTGGAAGCACATTTTTGGTGTCCCTCGCCATGATAATGTGGGAATATTGCTAAAAGTGGCGTAAAACTAAAGTCACTGAATACCACTGGTTGATAGAATGAACAACGACGATCGACAACACACAATTTAATCATGCAGGTTCAACCAGTCATTGGAGCGACCGCACAAGCGTTGACCGCTGGATACTGTACAAATCCCTTGCTACCATGAGGCATTTTGGCAACACGATTGTCTACTCGCTCGGTTGACTGACTCGTGAACAGTGAAAACAGAAGCAAAAAAACAGTGATCAAAACGTATATCTCTCTCCGGGGATTGCACGCACAAGCTCCGAACATGAACCAAATTTTCATATGCAGTATAAGAGCCATAGACCATAAATGAGGTCACCCAGACTGCTAGAGGATGAACGTAGGAATGGTAGGTTATAACACGCACGATGTTATGTCGATGGTCTTGGTTTTTTCAAGAAACCCATTGTATTACAAGCGGCCACACACAGATGAATAATTCGATATTATTGAACGTGTCACTTTAACAATATCATCACTTCATACAGTACCTTGTTTAGACGAATTAGAAGTCTTTAAGCAGACCGTTGTATATTATTATTTAAATGCTGTGGATATTACTGCATTTAAAAGTACTTTGTGACAGTTTGGATCACTGAGCAGTAACCTTATGATCCCAAAAAACAGAAAACTAGGTATGCCCAAATCTGAAAGATTTGTGCTTTGTGTTGAAACAGAATTTCATTTTCTGCTGACGTCTAATAACAGTTTTACTCTAAATTGTCTAGCCCTAAAGAGTGTCTGATTTATATAATATGACTGTCACATAATATTACCGATCCATACATGTCTACTGTATTGTCATATCTATTTCCAAGTATCCACCTTGCGCACGTTGTCACCTGAAAGAATGAATGTAATCTGACACGGGCCTGTGGCCTCGGTCACTGAAGAGCATCTCTCTCTTTCTTGTAGATCGCTTTTGTTACGATCACGATCGATATGGTCTCTCAGATGTGTTGCTGACACTGAGGACACGGAACCCGAGAAGGTCCCGGGGTAGAATAGGCCTTCAGGAGCCCATGCTTGGCAAAGAAGGTGACTAACGGTATCGGGTGGTCAGGCTCGCTGACTTGGTTGACACATGTCATCGGTTCCCAAATGTGCAAACCGATGCCCGTGTTGTTGATCACTGAATTGTCTGGCCCAGATTCGATTATTTACAGACCGCCGCCATATATCTGGAATAGTGCCGAATGCGGCGTAAAACTAAACTCACTGAGGACACTGATAGTCAAGTCGTCGATGATGGCATCCGTCTTAAAGAGGATAATCTTCGGAATTGGCTCGATGGCAATGAGTTGTGGCTGACTTGGGTATACTCTTATAAGTGAAGCATATGTCAGCTCGCTAGTACCACTTGAATAAATATTACTCCAGTAAAAACAGGCTCACACAGGCACGTGCATGCACGTCTAAAAGGAAAAAGCTTGGAAGTAACATTCCCAATCCCCTCAGAAACCAATGAAAGAACAGGCTAGCTATCCTCGCAACCTTCGTACCCCTACGAACTTCTTAAACCCATTCTTAACACCTTGGCTACGATCAAAGTTAGGAATTCTTATGGTTACGAACGTTTCGAGAATAAGGTCACATTACACATTATCATATATCCTGCACTTCATTATATTATACTTTTCTTTAGCAAATGCGCATTTACTTGCTGTCCTCAAACGGAAGATAAGAGATTGATAGCCCTGTGTTTAAAGTTTTCGTTCCAGGTTCGATTCCCTGGGAAGATCATTTCAGGTCGCCTCTGTTATTGAGCATTAATATTGCCATATATGGAGTAAGTCCAACTCAGTCACAGTGGACTGATTACACAGAGAAGTTACAGAGAGGGTCACGTTGCTTTGATGAATACCATAACTGAAACAGACGTAAAATATTCACGAACTTATTCCCTACGGCACAAAGGGTTTTCAGATTATTTTGATACACAGCAGTAGATTTTGATGTAGATATGCTACAGCTAGATTGTGAAATCACTCCTTTTCGTTAAATGACTAAACATTTCAGTCATTTCGTCAAATGAATGAGAGGATCAGCCATTACGTGTCATTTTGTGCAACAGCAAGCTGTATACTTGATTTATTGTATGAAAATTCATTGAATAACCTAATCTGCAAATGTGGACCACAATTTCAACATCACTTATTGTCACTAACAGTTAAAACTATAGTGGCAGCGACTGATGCACTTCAGCTTGGTTTTGAAGCATTTACACCTCTTTGGCACTTGCTGTGTCTAGAGCAGCCACATCTCACAAAACCCGTCCACCCACATATGGATGGAATTAAATTCATTAAATGACTGAAGAATATTGATTGTTGTTACACAAATGACGCGAAATGGCCGTCCCTCTTCGTGATTTCACGAAATGGCTGATCTGAATGTAACGTGCAAGAAGCGAATTTAGGGTGAGCCACTAAAACAGTTTTGCATGCTCTTTCTCTGTGAAAAATCAGCTATTTTTGTTGTTGAAAAGGAATAGGACAGCATGACTAAAAAAGAAAATGGAAATAACAGTTAACTTTCCAAACAAGTAAAACAAAGCCTAAGGAAGAGGCAAGTGTTATTAGCACAGAATTTGGCATGATGTTGTCGGGGGGATCGAAAACAGTCTTTCATTCCATTATCACCATCCGACTTGTGGCAGATCAAAAGTAAGATTTAACAGTCAGCTGAAGTAGTCAGCATTGTGAGATTTTCACTGAGTGAGTACCAAGTGCTTAGTCAGCTAACTCTCAACAACCTTGGAATCTGGATAAAGATCTCTTATATACAACAAAACACAATAGATATTTCAAATTCAGTGTTTTAGTTCAAAAATATACATAATAGCATGAACTGACACAGTTGTGTCCAATCATGAATACTTGAACTTGCCACAAACATCATGCTTCTTGGGAACAAACTAAATAATGTGATCAAACAGTTTTAATGGACTGGGACCAACAGTCATTGTTGTAATTCTAGAAACAGAAAGAAGATCCTTTCTTGCATGTTGAGGCATCTCCAAAGTGGCCAAACAAAGATCATCCAAGGAAAACCTCACAAGACAATGGTCACTGTATGAATATTGTTTTATGCTACATCAAATACAAGCAATATTTTTGCATGAACACAGACATACACATATCAGTAATCTGAAAACTGTAACAACCAGCGAATAGATTTTTGAAGCTCTCTTAGTGCTAAGAAAGTCGTAACTTGATGTTAATGTATGACACTTACGACTATCTTTGCGCTAAGAGACCTTCGAAAATCTGGACTCTGGCTACCCAGCCATCTCTCTTAACAGGAAGAGAATGACACCATAGGGATTCAATGAAACATCTTGTACTGAATAATTCTAGACTAGCAGCTAGTCTCTGAGATGAACGTGTCTCACAGAAAATAATGGTTCCACATTTATATAAATAATAAATAATAATAGTGCATATTTATAAAGTGCACATATCCATGCTCAGGGTCATGCTCTTGTTGCTACATAAGTACATTAAAATACATACGTGTACATAATATCTACAGAGCTTAAATAATGAAAATCACAATAAATAGGTGCACAGAACATAAACAATAATGGCTAGTGGTGATAATATTTGGCAAAGAGGTAGGTCTTGAGACCTGATTTAAAAGAGTTCAGAGATTCGGAGAGATTCCAAGATTCGGACATCCTGTTAAAGGTGATAGAGTTCCACAAGACAGGGGAAGTGTAGGAGAAAGTTCTGTATCCATAGGGTTAATGTTTGTAGTTTAGATTTGTCAGAAGGTTTTGCTGCTGCGAGCGAAATTCACAAGCTGGACTGTAGGGACTGAACAGATCTGCAATGTTATGATGGTAGAGACTAGCTGTGAAGGGACTAGTATGTGAGACAGAGAGTCTTGTATCCTCAAAACGAAGTGAAAAGTGTTCCAGGGATCTCCTTTATTTGCCTGAAACTGGCACTCTAGACTTGTCACATATTCCACCCTGGCAAAGGTTACCTTAGACATATTTGTTTCAGGATCTGTTTGACTGGCTAGAAATGCGTATACATTGTATCATGGTAAAAATATATTCAGTCAGAAATATAATCCACATGAATGAAAGAACAAAACAGTAACAAATCTTGGTTGGTTTTAAACATGGACTGACACAGCATGTTGACATACCTGTCATCAGTAATATATTACACAAATTGATTATCTGAAGCTAGTATGTTTGCCTAGCCCAAACACAAATCCACTTCAACAATACATGTTGAATGTTGCTTCAATGAAGACTTCGATGATGCGTCATCACATTAGGCTCGGTTAACAGATTTGACCCTAACCAGGTGAGTTGACTAGGATCTAAATGCTGCTAAAAGACATTATGTGAGTGCTGGTATGAAACCAAAGCTGCCCTAGAGAAACAAGTTGCCCTCTGGTCCCATAAATATATTAAAGTTAAAACAAGGGCAAATCTGCCTGTGTCACATCACTTACTGCTGTCACCAACTACTGTAGAAAACAATCTCTCCATGTGCATATAATCTTGACCTACCATTGGTGTACCAGTTATCAAAGCTGAAACACTGCCCAATCTGCCTGTGTCACATCACTTACTGCTGTCACCAACTACTGTAGAAAACAATCTCTCCATGTGCATATAATCTTGACCTACCATTGGTGTACCAGTTATCAAAGCTGAAACACAGCCCAATCTGCCTGTGTCACATCACTTACTGCTGTCACCAACTACTGTAGAAAACAATCTCTCCATGTGCATATAATCTTGACCTACCATTGGTGTACCAGTTATCAAAGCTGAAACACAGCCCAGTCTGCCTGTGTCACATCACTTACTGCTGTCACCAACTACTGAAGAAAACAATCTCTCCATGTGCATATAATCTTGACCTACCACAGGTGTACCAGTTATCAAAGCTGAAACACTGCCCAATCTGCCTGTGTCACATCACTTACTGCTGTCACCAAGTAGAAAACAATCTCTCCATGTGCATATAATCTTGACCTACCATTGGTGTACCAGTTATCAAAGCTGAAACACAGCCCAATCTGCCTGTGTCACATCACTTACTGCTGTCACCAACTACTGTAGAAAACAATCTCTCCATGTGCATATAATCTTGACCTACCATAGGTGTACCAGTTATCAAAGCTGAAACACAGCCCAATCTGCCTGTGTCACATCACTTACTGCTGTCACCAACTACTGAAGAAAACAATCTCTCCATGTGCATATAATCTTGACCTACCATAGGTGTACCAGTTATCAAAGCTGAAACACAGCCCAATCTGCCTGTGTCACATCACTTACTGCTGTCACTAACTACTGTAGAACACAATCATCTTGACAGATCTACCATAGGTGAGTGAGTGAGTGAGTTTAGTTTTATGCCACACTCAGCAATATTCCAGCTATATGGTGGCGGTCTGTAAATAATCGAGTCTGGACCAGACAATCCAGTGATCAACAACATGAGCATCGATCTGCGCCATTGGGAACCGATGACATGCGTCAACCAAGTCAGTGAGCCTGACCTCCTGATCCCGTTAGTCGCCTCTTATGGCAAGAATAGTCGCCTTTTATGGCAAGCATGGGTTGCTGAAGGCCTATTCTATCCGGGACCTTCACGAGTCTCTACCATAGGTGTACCAGTTATCAAGGCTGAAACACAGCCCAATCTGCCTGTGTCTCATCACTTACAGCTGTCACAATAAAGCCCCAACTTCAGTGATGAAGAAGGGAAAATATGTCTTTGGCATAGAATGTGTTAAACAATGGCTGGAGTGAAGAGGAGAAAGGTGAGGAGGTAGACAAAGAAAACTCTTGTACAACTTCACTCTGCTGATCCTTTGCTCAGTGTTATTCCACTGACTAATTACCTCAAACTATTTGACTCTCAGATACAACCAATTTTACTGTATGGATCTGAAATATGGGATTTTAAAGAGCATTACAACATAGAAAAAATTCATTTGCTTGCCTTTGAAATGTTTCTAAATGTTGATTTATCAACACCAAATGCTGATTTATGGTGAATGTAGGACGCTCCCATTGTCATCTTATTGTCGCGGTTTAGAATATTGTTGCAAAATAATTAATATGCCAGAACATTGTTTACCTTCAATATGCTTCTACATCTTGACTATCTTGGAAAGATTGACTGCACATCTCATATTTGCATGGTTTTGGTTGTATTTGGTTATCACAGACAATTGGCAATGTGAAAATGTTTATCAGACAGTTTTGTATATGGAATATTGATGTGTTTAAGCAAGAAGGCATTCAACTATTAATGAAAGTTCTAGATATGATTCATATCATCAGTTTAAGTCATGGCTTGAGCTAGAGAGTTATCTTGCTCACCTTTGCTATACAGAATTGTTTGCAATGCCTTTATACGTTTTAGATTCAGCCTTAACAATTTATTAATTAACCGTGGCAGAAATGTGTCTGTGGAGAAAGAGAAATCCAAAGATAATGTCCATTCTGTTACATTATTGAAGACGAATTCCATTTTATGTTTAGTTGTCCTGTGCATGAAAAGCTAAGAAACAAGTATCTGCCACAACTGTCTCTATTTAAAAATCAATGCTCAACTATTGTCTCCCTTACATTCCCACAAAGCAGGCAAAACAACACAATGTAGACCTATTCATTTACGTTGCATTTCTGTTAAGAAAAGAATTGATTAGTTAGAAAGCTGATCATATATGCCATTGTTAAGGTGTATCCCTTTCTGTATATGGGCCTATGGCCTTTCATACAATAAAGAACTGAATTGAAAGAAATTTTAAATTGAATTTTAAATGTTATTTTCATATGCACTCAGTACAGATTAACACAAATGTCAGGTTGTATTTTCCAAGCACATGTGCACTGTAGCATGCTTTACTTGATCTAAATAAAGCTTTTCACTTCGTAGTCTGACAGACCACAAAGTACTTTAAATCATCCAGTGCAAATACACTTAGAGGTCATTTATATTTCATCACCATGTCTGCTGCAAAATAGACTATGGATGATAATAAAACCGGCACTGCTGCACACATAAACACTGCAATAAATTTGAACCTCAGAATGTCTGTCATGTTTCAAGAGGACATGGACTGATTTTTCATGTCTAGTTAGACGTTGTCAACAAATGTTAAATATATGGCCACTTGCTGTGTTCAAGACATCACCATCTCATAGATGCAATTACTGATGTTTATGTTCATTTGAAGATGCTACAGTGGCTGAGTGGGTTAGATGGCTGACTCTGTGTGCTGGCGATTAGGTGCCCGGCTCTGAGGGTGTGGGTTCAATTTCCGAATGGCCTGAGCCCAACAAAAATACCAGCATCAGTACTTTAATAAGAAAGTGTAATCCCAAATATAAGATTTGTAACATGTGACCACTTTCTAAATGAAATTGTATAATTACTTTATTCATAATCGGATATTCATTCATACGGAGCACATATCCACACAACTAGTACATATGCTCAAGGCGCTGGTTACCTTTCCTTCGATCACCAGATGTCAAATTCAACAGCACATTTTGTAATCAATCTCAACTCCCTGGGGATCATACAACTTCTGCAGCCACACAATCATGACACAGACTCAGTGATGTTTCTAATTCTGACATTACAATGTTTCACGCAATCAATAACATATGGCAGCGAAGAAAGGAGGTACAATTCATGTGGCAAGGACTATTTGGCTAATAGCCTACGACCTCGTTGTATCGCGGTACTTGACATATCCGTAATCGGAAATAAAATTCTGAAGTCCTGAGGCCTATTTTATTGAGAAATCCGATTAACATGACATTTGATCAAGACATTTGTGAAAAAACTATTATTTTAACTGTGATAGTATTTCAGCTAAAGCCATTAGACGAATGGAGCTTGTTAATATCTACCGAAGGAAAGAACTCCATCGTATCGCGGTAAACAAAATACTCATGACATCACATCCGCTATATTTTTGGCAACAAGGATATGCAGACGACTTAGTTCATATGGAGTGGGAAGGGTCATATATAAAACGTAAATATTATAGCAGGTATTTCATAGATGGGGGTCAGACAGATTCCATATTTTAATGTTAATCATTCTGCTGGATAATGATTACGGAGATTCGATACATGCTGTTGGTTTCAAAAAGGTAAACAAACCACTGACATTAGCAGTGTTCACGATGGTGTTTCAAAGTAACAGGACATTGGGTCCTGTAAGTTTCAGATGTCTGTCTGACCCACTGAAAATTCACAGGATCCACAGAATAAAGTTAAACAAACATTTCAGATTTAACATTTCTTATAATTGACATTGAAAGTGTTAACATTACCGATTTGCTGCGATACCATGAATACCATGAATACCATGAATACCATGATACAATGAGGTCCGAGTATAAGTAATGAAACACAACTTCAGCACACATCCTCTTATCAACAAATCTGTATGACACCTGTGATACATACAGGACTGTATTGCTATGTTTCATGATAAAGTATGGATAACAGCTTTGTGTCTATTCAACTCGCAATTCAATGACATGCTGTTGTTAATGTTTGTCTGATGTTTCTTAAAATACATTATGCATTTACTTTATCCTTTACTTTATCATTTACTTTGTCCTTTACTTTATCCTTTACTTTATCATTTACTTCATCATTTACTTCATCCTTTACTTCATCCTTTACTTCATCATTTACTTCATCCTTTACTTCATCCTTTACTTCATCCTTTACTTTATCCTTTACTTTATCCTTTACTTCATCCTTTACTTTATCATTTACTTTATCATTTACTTCATCATTTACTTCATCCTTTACTTCATCCTTTACTTCATCCTTTACTTCATCATTTACTTTATCATTTACTTCATCCTTTACTTTATCATTTACTTCATCATTTACTTCATCCTTTACTTCATCCTTTACTTCATCATTTACTTTATCATTTACTTCATCATTTACTTCATCATTTACTTTATCCTTTACTTCATCCTTTACTTTATCCTTTACTTTATCATTTACTTTATCATTTACTTTATCATTTACTTTATCATTTACTTCATCATTTACTTTATCATTTACTTCATCATTTACTTCATCATTTACTTTATCCTTTACTTCATCCTTTACTTCATCCTTTACTTTATCATTTACTTTATCCTTTACTTCATCCTTTACTTCATCCTTTACTTTATCATTTACTTTATCCTTTACTTTATCATTTACTTCATCCTTTACTTCATCATTTACTTCATCATTTACTTCATCCTTTACTTTATCCTTTACTTCATCATTTACTTTATCATTTACTTCATCATTTACTTTATCATTTACTTTATCCTTTACTTTATCATTTACTTCATCATTTACTTCATCATTTACTTTATCATTTACTTTATCATTTACTTTATCATTTCATTGTAGCACCTGTGAACATCCGGGTTAGAATTGGTCTTCAGTAACCCAAGCTTGTCGAAAAAGGAGACGGACAGAAGGAGCTATATGGTGGTGGACTAAACATTCCATTCTAGACCAGACAATTAAATGATCGACAATTTGGATATAATGACATGTGTCAGACAAGTCAGTGAGTCTGACCACCTGATCCTGTTAGTCACCTTTTACAACAAGCATGTGTTCCTGAACGCTGGTCCTAACCAGGAGCATCACATGTAACTAATATATCAAGCTTAACCCTGAGCTTAATGAGATCCTTACTCTACCTACCTGTGGCAAAGAGAAACGGTTTTTGTAATTCTTCATGAGGGAAAAACATATCTGCTACTCAGTGTCTTCAATGCCTAAGAGTCCATTTAATCCTTAAATCCTTTAATGTTGTAGAACTCTGCAGGGCCATTTATATATAATGCTGTTGTCAACACAATACTGTGTTTGTCTGATCTGTATGGTGAATGATATAAGCTCTGTTCCATCAAAAAGGTTTGTTTGTTTGTTGTGTAATGCCACACTAGACAAAATTCAAATAAAATGACAGACATCTGCAATGAGGTACCACACTGAATCAACAAAGTGCGTGAGTGTGATCATTCGATCCTCTCGCCAGGTCTTGCAACACACCTGGGTAAGAAGGTTTGTTTCAAGGGTGAAAAGTCATCTTTACTTCAAAGAATAACCTGTTTCAACACAGTGGCCAGGCTTTGTGGATGGCTTAGTACTCAGGTAGTATTGTGTCCAGTCATACTTTGTCCAGTTTCTCAGTAGACGCTGCTGCCGAACTTGTGGTAGAGAACTGTGACATGTCTCTTGAGAGGGTCGACAATCAGGTAGGAAAAGGTTTGTTCATGGAGGGTATCCCCTGGGTAGTAAAGGTTCTCTTTCTCATCCTGAAGAAGACAACAAACATACAGGACTTTATAACAGTATGGATCTGACTCATGTCTCCAGCATTCCAACTTTACTGTTACTTAGTAACACTTTTGGTGATATTGCAGTTCCTGTTATCACAAAAATTATTTACAGGAAAGAAAGGAAAGGAAGTAGAAGTGAAACTATATTTATAAAGTTCCCCAGTGTTTCGGCCAGAATTTTTGTCAGTGTTGCCAACTGGCACCTTAACTCCTATAATATGTGCTAATGCAGTTGAGACTTTTGCCATTCATGGTAACCATCGTATAGAAGATTTGTGGATTATATTTCATATTGCACCAATGTATACACTCTAGCACTGAAAAAGAGCACCATTGCATTTTTTTAGCGTGAAAAGTGCAATGGCACTGCCTGGCTGAATCAATGCCTCAGTTAAATGCTAAACCTCAATGGAAATCAACTAAAACACTATTTCCCAATCCCTAAATTTCTGAAAGATCTTGGAATAAGTAAGAATCAATCAGCTGTTAATCATATTGTCCAGAGGATCTCTGGTTCAATCTCATGTGGTTTCCAGCATGCAGCACATCCTGCTCCTGGTTGTTCTTACACTGGTAGGTGGAATACTGCTCTAGCTGACAATTGAATTGTACACACAAGCTGGTTGATTTCTTGTTGCACTCAGCAATATGCCAGCAATTGGGAGCTGATGACGTGTAAATCAAGTCAGCGAGTCTGACCATCTCATCCTGTTTGTTGCCTCTTACAACAAGCATAGTCGCTTTTTGTTGCAAGCATGGGTTGCTCAGGACCTATTCACCAGAACTGGGCATCAATCAATGTAACAGAGAACAGATCACATACGTCACCCACATGACCATCTGATCCTGATAAACATCTCTTTTAACAAGCATACAACAAGCGTACAACAAGAGTACAACAAGCGTAGGTTACTGAAGACAAACTCTAACCAACAGCTTCACAGGTTGGACAACAAAGAACTCAGATGAAGGGACGATGATGCTGCACTGGAAATTGGGACCGGCATGATTAGCGACAAAACCCAGTTGCATGTGATATGGCCATACTTATCAGGAAATAAACAATGGTAATTAATGAAAGCGACAGAGCAGCATGGGTTGGATGACAAATCAATATACAACGCAGCTGTGAGGAGGATTAAGATTAGCCATTAGTGTCATATAAATAATTGAAATTAAGTTATACATGTTTGGCTCCCTGGTGCTTGACCTTGAGAAACAATGGAACAAGGCTGTCATGAATCAGGTGCTAAATGACCGTGGCTGAGAACGTTGAAGGTCAATTTTGAAAGCCTTTACCTGGTATTCATCAAAACAACAGAAAAGTTTAATTCCTCACAATAGTACTTGGTGTGAAGAACATTTCTGATGTCAGAAATTAATGTCATACCTATATGTCAAGCCCAATCACACTCAGACCCACTTTTAAACGATCCCCAAAAAAGTGTTTCCTTCATGTGTTGAAGACAGTCATAATTTGATGTAAGATTGAGTAGGCTGTCACACCTGACCTCCTCACCTGTCGGAATGATAAGTTACCTGGGAGTAAATCCCCACAAACAATGCTGGCAACACAGTTTAGTCAAGCCCAAGCAAGGCAGTGCTACACACATGCTGGACTTTGTGTGGTGCTTGTGGTTTAGTGGCACTGAATCATATGCTGTATACAGCCTGAGTAAAGAACTGGACCTTGTCTGTATGTAAGTTATTTGAAACACTCTGTAAACAACCTACATGTCATCAGGTCATTCTTGTTCTGTTATCTTAATTTGTTTCAGTCAGTGACATGAAAATTGTGGCAAAAAAATTGATGTGGCTTTAAGCATCACTCACTCACTCTCTCGTTCACTCACTCACTCTAAATAAATATATATGGTATGGCAGGAAATAATTTAGGAAACATAGCAGATATGCACCACAATGGTGTACAGTCTTAGAATCATTTACAGACATATTTTACCTGAAAAGTATTGTGTTATTGTTTATTGACCTGTTTACACAAGAGTAGCAATGTTGTGGTGGAAATATGAAACAAAACACAAGATTACTGATACTCCATTGAATTTCATTCAGTACTCTAAGCACACTCTTACATTTATCCAGTAGTCCCACATTGACAAAGTAAGGAGAATGTATCTGATGGAGAAAAATTATCCGTAGCCCTGTCTAACATGATATGTTTGGTTGTAGAATACAGCTAAAGTACGACAGTATGCTACAGCATTGCAAATGCCTGCATTACAATATGTTGCTAAACAACATTTTTGCCAATACAGACCTAGCCATTATAATGTAATTTGTTTTATTCCGATGGGCAACCTGAATCAAAGGCTTCAAAGGCTTGCGAATACACGCATCGGATGAAGAATATTATCTTCAGTTTTTAAATATTCATTTTCTAACCTGATTAAGAAATACAGTTCACTCAGCCACCATAACGGCATTGACATTATAATAGTTCTCGGCAGAAATGTGCTTTATTAGACTATATATGCATGATGGCAGCACGAACTGTATTTCTTTTCTAAGATACCAAATTGAATACTTTCTATTTTGATTAACCTAAGTTCGAAAATATACTACAGTGTCGATAACCTAAATTAAGAATACTCGTACAGCACTAACTGACATGCTGTTCTTTTGATGTGTCTGGTGAGGGTTTACTATTGAGAGAAATATCTTCTCTAAATTATTTTAATTACATCTGTGATTAACGTAAACCATATGGGGCAATATGAACTACACATTTCTAGTACATCTTAGTGACATTTTACCCTTTGGAAAACATAAACGAACGAAGGTGCAAACCGTTTGCTGTAGGAAGCTGTATGAGGTGATGACAACTGACATGAATCTTGGCGTGGGTTACATTGTGGCATAATGCAAAAGTGTTCAATTATGAGGGGGCAGACTAGAATGGCATTATAATGAGTAATGCCGACACGTGATGCCATGCAAAAAGTGCACATTATCGTCTGAAGATGTACCGTTGCTGTTGTAATCAGCTTTTGTCAAAACAAAGTGCAAAAGTATCCGCGGGATTCTCCATAACTTCTCCACAATGGTAAAACATACATTCAAGCAATAACAATTTACAGGTTTCCCTGTATCGACTTTGCTCAATATGTGGAGGGTTTGCCCAGTGGTGAAAGCATTTGCTAAACATCATACTCAAGTACCAGGTTTGATTCCAGTCTTGGGTACAACTTGTCACAGATGTGATATCTCTTTCTTATATTTCTGGACTATTACAAAAAAATGCATGAAACCATGTTCTCACTCCAGATGTGTTAATGAAAGACTGACTCTGTATTAATGGCTGTGGATATATTAGGGGCTGGGAATTGCCCCACACTGTACTGCAGTATCTTGTAATACAGGCAAATGTACTGTAATATATATTACAATAAACGATTGATTGTCATTGAAACTAATTGTCTATCAGATAATATTTTCTGCTTAAGAAAGTGGATATAGCACAGTTTGGTCATTGGTCACCATTTTGTAGTCATGGATACAGGGGAGATAACAATGTGACAAAAAAAAAAAAAGGAATTTCAACTTCTGCAGCTTTTTCAATAGTTTATGAACAGAATTGGTACCAGATTAGACTGTAGGTTCAACAAATAATAGTTAATGCCCCAATATTTAAATACTTATAGATCTTTTTAAAAAACCCAGTATATCAGAACATTGCAAAAATACTGCAACATGTAATATCTAAAAAGTGTATTGCACTATGATGGTAATATGACCCAGTTCTAGATAATATGCAGATGAAAGAAACAAGCTGTAGTATAAGTTGATTCGATATGTGCGGCAGCTAGTCTTTATTCCGTGATGTTCTCCAGCATCATGTTTGATGTGACAGGTGTCAGCCATATCGCTGTGATTTGACAGTCTATCCTTACATAAACAGACAGTGTCTCTCAGGACATACCAGCACAGATTTTGGGAACAATGATAGATAGCCATTTTAGTCACATGTACCACAGGGAACTCAAAGAGATCTAAGTCCTGCCCTACTGATTATAGGCCAGGTCTAACAAGAAGAACTGTTCTGATTTATCTTTGAACTCTTTTTCTTCCTACATAGGTTACTTGTCAAACCTTCCTGTATAAACTCTGTTCTAATATGGCCCTTACATGGCTTGAGTGTTCAGGATTCTTGATTGGTTGCAATAAGATTTAGTAGTGCAATCAGGAACGTTGTTTCAAAAGTAATCATTTGGAAAACTTCGGTAATTTCTGTATAATGCTTCTTTAAAACTTTAACCTCTTCCTGAGCACAATGAGCAAACATTTTGTCTAGACAGAACCCAGTCAGGTAACACGTGATCAGATTGGATAGAAAGAAGGGAGATAATTCATGTTTGGATTTTTGGCTGCTAGGGATTTTTTGAGAAACAGGAAATATGGTCATATCAGAACAGAGGTTAAGTATGAAGATAGGATAGTAGCAGCCGCTGTGGGAACAGAATGCTTTGAACTCAGAGTCAGTGATAATAAGTAGTTTAAATTTAGGACCCATATCCTTTTAGTTTTCATTGAGAATGACTGAGTGGGGTTTTCATGAAGCTTTTAGCAATATTCCAGCAATATCATGGCAGGGGACACCAGAGATGAGCTTCACACATTGTACTCACATGGGGAATCAAAACCAGGTCTTCGGTATAATGAGCGAACGCATTAGCCACGTGACTACTCCACCACCCTCATTGTGAGTGACAACACTGAGGATTTTACCTTGCCTTAAAAGACAAGGGGTGCTGAGGACTCCAAGATACTAATTTCAAGGGTCCATATATGCAATATGAAGGTCATGGAAAATAATGAAATGGTGTAGTGTTCTGAAATTTAAGTAATTATGCCAAATACAGAAGCCTAATATTTCTTGTCAAGAATTTGGTATGGTGAATATTATTATGCAATCCCACGGAACAAAATCTATTTGTGGCATTCATTCTGTAAGTATGTGCATACAAGATACACTATCCTGAATACAGTTTCAAGGTTTCTAAATCCCCAGGTTTATTGAGCTAGAAAGAGTGTAAGAGTGGGTTTGCTTTTACACACACAATATCTGTCAATATCATGGCAGGGGACAACAGAAATGGGCTTCACACGTTGTACCCATGTTGGGACTCGAACCCCAGTCTTTGGCATGAGGAGCAAATGCTTTAACCACTAGGTTATCCTACTGCTCCTTAAGCGGATGAGATGATGATGTTTTGTGCCACAGTCTTGAATTTTTCACCTTTCTCATTTCAGGCAGAAAATAGTGTCTGAGAGACAAAGCAATTGATATTCTAGGAGTTACATAGGATGGGGTTTTGTTTGGAGCTTAGAGCTCCAGCAGCAAAACAAGACACTCTTTGTTCATCAAATGAAAAGTATAACCAGTCAAAATACTTTTGTCACAATATCTATCAATGTAAATTTAATTGGCAGGCAACATCTTTCTTTTTCAGTCTGAAGCATAATCACTCCTCCAGGGTTTGCAGGAACAATTCTGTACTTGACCAGAAACCTTCATGGATAAATCTTCTATAAATTATAAAAATTAAATTACGAGACCTTAGACTTACAAAAGTTTTGTGAAAGGGAGCCCTGGCATGATAAAGTAGCCTAGTGGTTAAAGTGTCTGCTCATCACACTAAAGACCTGTGTCATGGTGATGTTTCAGCAGGTACTTGAAAATATATCCTCCAAGTATATCTCTAACGTAGAATAGGAAAGATGAGTGGCCTAGTGGTTAAAGCGTTCATTCATGCTGAAGACTTTAAGTTTGATTCACTAATGGGTACAATGTGTGAAGCCCAGTTCTGGTGAATACTAGTAGGTCTTCAGCAACCCATGCCTGCAACAAAAAGCGACTATGCTTGTTGTAAGAGGAGACAAACAGGATGAGGTGGTCAGACTCCCTGACTTGATTTACACGTCATCAGCTCCCAATTGCGCAGATTGATGCTCATGCTGTTGACCACTGGATTGTCCAGTCCAGACTCGATTATTTACAGGCTGACGCCATATAGCTGGAATACTGAGAGTGTGGCTCACTCTGGTGTTCCCACTGTGATGTTGCTGGATTATTGCTAAAAGTGGCATAAAATATACTCCCTCATCACTTTGTGCTTCACATTAAGTACCTGCATTCTCAGTATAATATCCCATCTAGCTCTTATCGTTAGGTTTCCGGGGGTATCAAAAAGGCCATCGTACAATCTACTGAGGTCATTGCTTAATGAGCCACATTTCCTTAATGCCTTGGGGAGGACACATATAGAAGCTGAAAGGTTACCTACTAAATCTGATCATACAGCATTTAATCCAATTGCCGTCTATAGTCAAGCTGGCATGAGGACAATAGAAGTGGATGAAGAGGTGACGTCTAATAGGCTAATTAAGGGTCTTGTGCATGCAGGATGTTAGATTAACACTTCATCCTTGTATACTCTGAAAGCACCAAATAGTTCAGCTCTATTTCTTGAGGTATAAAAAGCTACTTTTCATAAACCATTTCACATCACCAATCATTAGAGCTTTATGCTATTTCACCTTTACAGCTCAATAGAATGGTCACCACAATGGTCTGTGAAGCATATTGATGAATTTCTGGCATGAGTAAATTCACCTGAGCTTAGATGTTTAGATTTCTTATTGGTGAATGTTGTGAACTGTAAACAGCTGCTACTTCCTCAATCATTATTATTATTATTGTCCATTTCATATTTATCATATATATTTCAGGAATAACATTCAGTCTGCAGTAAGCTGGGTATTTTGCTGCATTTAGCAATATCCTATCAATATCACTGAGGGATGAGTCAGTTTAATTCTATGGAACTTACATCGATATTCCAGTATTTCACGGCTGGGGACTCCCGAAATGGGCTTCACACATCGTTACTACATCAGAATCCAATCTGGGTCCTCGCCATGACAAGCAAATACCTTATCCACTAGCCTACCCCACCTCTCCCATTAAGGAATGACCTTCACACATGAGACCCATTAACATGAGATACCCTGTTAACTTAATCCACTCGGACAAAACAATCCAGTGATTGACATCATGAGCATCAATCTGTAAAATCTGGGTTACAATAACTCACATCACCACTTGATTCTATTTGTAGTGTAACATTGGTTAATTGACTCATAACAACTTCTGGAAGACCATTCACATTATTGTCAAATGGAGATTTATTTACCATGTTGATATGCTCTGAAAATAAAGGTGGGTGAACCTTTTGAATTCCTGAATGTCACCCAGGCAGCTAAATGAAACTAATGTTTTTTCACAAAGACACAAATCAGTTGAAGTTAACAATGGAGCATGTAGAGTAAAGGGATGATTGAACAACTTTGGCAAGTAAGTATCGCCAAATTATCGCCAATGGGATAAGTCATATGACTGTTAACCTAGGTATGCAGGCATTTGCCTTCAGTCCCGAATTTGAGTGTCTCTGGGACTCACTGTGACGGTGACTCTTAATTTTCAGTGGTCTTGGACTTATAGTAACAGAATGGCCATTCCAGACACTCTAAAATCATCATAATTTCAAGTTGTAGTATGGTCGCAGCTCAATTACAGTTACAGTCAGGCTGCGTTATTCCAGACCCCGACAATCTAGTTCCCGCGATATCCGAACAATAACTAGCTGTAACCAATCTTGTTTACTATGTAAACTCATTACCTGTTGATTCAGTAATCCAGTGCTTCACTCTCCGTATCCGGACGTTAATCAGCGGTAACAGATTAGCTAATTACACACAGTTTTGCTTCATTAATCCGGCGGTACATCAAAAAGGTTCAGATAATCCCCTCACACCATGAGCCCCATTCAGTGGTAATTGTTAAGTGACACTTCCAAGTTGAAGGTGTCATTAGTCTGTAATTTTGATCAATTAGTAGGTCTCACTTTTGGTTGGTTGGAGAAATGAGAAATTTGTAGATACAAAGAGAAAACCCTAAAGCCAGTTTTGATCTTATGTGTAAACATTTTGTTCAAGAATTCGGACATTCTATCAGCAAGAGCACAAGTTTGGACATTGGATATATGTTTTGTGATTGGCTACGATCATTTCACAGACAGATGCAATCACGTGGTTGACACGTGATCTTACTTTGTGACAATGCTGCTGGTCACAAGTGTGCCAATGTCAAACTGACAAACGTGAAAGTTCATTTCTTGCCCCCAAACACCACATCGCATATTAAGCCAATGGAAGCTGGCGTCATGAGAACTTTCAAGTCCCATTACAGGAAACATCTCGTCAAGCCTTTTATCCATTCTCCAGACGCTTAATCTCTGAGAAGCTCTGAGAAAACTGTCTGGTCCGAAGTAAAATTTTTGATGATAAACAGAAGTGTCCGGATTAACGCGGCCTGACTATTTGACTGCATTGTGTATCATAATCATCACATTGTTACAAATGGTACCACAACCCAGCTAGTAGCAAAGTTGATAATATATATTGTTACGTGATCAAACTTTGTACAAAAAGTATTTGGTCTTCTTCTGCATACTTGTTGTCATGCTAATAAATATCATTGCATCCACTGTCAATTTTTATGAGTACAGGATGCAGGAATTTGTGTCCTGTTAATCCATGGCACTTTCAGTATGCCCAGGAGCATGGATACAGGTACTTCGTAAATGTCCGTTATTATTGATGTTCATACCTTGCAAACCCTATCACAGACCAGCTGACCATTCCCAAAGGCAAACAGGAGAGGATTGATCATATCATGGCGTCAATGACCACAGCATCCGATTGTCAGCTTAACCAATCAACACTTGATCATTCTGTCCTAGGAATGGTGTTTGTGTCGCTATTGGCAAACACTTGTCGCTGATGTTGCAAAGAAAGATCACTTAACCCCAATCAATCTCCCAGGTTGTGGGAGGCTCCTTTGAGGATACTGAAATGGCTTGTGGTTATTTCTGGACTCCCGCTGTTCGATGATAGGTATCTCTGACGGCCACTGAGCGATGGTGCCAGTTTGTGCATCCTGGCTATTGAAAACAATCGATGGGAGGGATGTAGAACATCATAAGGTATTTCTGGTCTGTTTGCTTAGCTCACTCACAACTGTTTGCCGACTTCAGTGGAGAGACATAGAGCGAATATGATTACAATGGTATGGATTTACCGTGCTAAATTGTTATTGTCTGACTGTGACTATCAAAGGTACCAAACAGCTTCCTAGAGGAAATGGGATTAAAGTTATTTTCAAACCAATTGATAAAGGGGCCGTAATAAAATAACTCGTGTGTGATTTTGTTTTACTTCAGTACCTACACTGAGTAGAACCTGGTTTATATGTTTGGCCATACCATTAAATTTTGGTTGCACCATAAAAATGTCACTGGTACTAACATGTAACCTAAATATTTGTTTCGAGATTTTCATAACAAGTCCTCTGTATCAGATACAGTCAGCAGCACTTCATCCCATGATAAATGGTAAATGATGAATGACTGTTTCAGTCATGCCTTACGTTTATTTATAAATTTCAATTATACGATCATTTCTACGTACCTGTAACTGATTTGAATCCACAAATGTTTATACTTGTAACAAGCCATTATAAATGAGAGACATGTTTTATCTGCATTCACTAACTTCCGAACTAAGACACGTGATGACAGCTGTAACATACTGGAGGACATTAGCAAAACCCAGCACAATCCCAATTCTACCATGGCTCAAGAAAATACTGGATTTTGATTGGTTGTTCGGAAAAATCAAACGGCATCAATTCTGGATTGACGCTCAGCTGCTTTTAGGCCGTTTCACTGCACATTAACAAGTCTGATTGTGACAACTACTTCTGTTTGACCACAATGATGGTGGGTCGTAACAACATCGCCATGGATTTTGACACTGACTAGGTTCATATCCTATATATGACATATGTTAGGTCCAATATTTGATGCTCATTATTAGATGCGATCTCACAGTACATGCGTAACATGTAATGCTTCAACACTCATGCTGTTCAGAAACTAAATGTGCCAGGTTAGTGAAACTAATCATGTTTAGTCAAACATGGCCAAAGGAGTAGGTTCCCGTATATTTATTCAATCGGAAGAGGGCATTTTGATGACATACATTGGTTTCTATTTTGCTGTGTACCACAAATATATTTCCCAGCTCGCCTCATGTCACATTCATGTATATTTTTTATCATACTGGTTTCAAGCAGTAAAGTTAAACTGCATCAGCCATTTTTAACAAGCACCAGTGCAGGTTGGAAATAGCGACACTGCACCCTGTATACACATACAGATGCCAAGCGACTGATCATGATCGTAGGTGTCCAGCACCAGTTTGTGTTGCTCTAGCTAAAATACTGATTGGTTGAAATATTGAGTGAGTATAGTTCTACGATGCACTTAGAAAGAACAC
This sequence comes from Haliotis asinina, assembly GCF_037392515.1. Taxonomy (NCBI): domain Eukaryota; kingdom Metazoa; phylum Mollusca; class Gastropoda; order Lepetellida; family Haliotidae; genus Haliotis; species Haliotis asinina. The sequence goes on from NC_090283.1 coordinate 22,574,934, forward strand.
TAAGGGGATCGGGTGGTCTTGCTCGCTGACTTAGTTAACACGTGTCATTGGTCGTCAACTGCACACATTGATGCTCACACTGTTGATCACGGGGATGTCTGGACCAGCTGCCATATAGCTGGAATACTGCTGAGTGTGGCATAAACCTAAACTTACTCACTAACGATTAAAGTGAAATTTGGCAGCTGGTAGCTGGCAGACTGTCAAACTGCGTTTGGCTTTTGATTACTTACTAAGTTCCATTAAATACAGAATCCAACTGTCATTCAACAGAGTATGAAGGAGTTAAAGACAATCCCAGGATAGTTCAGGTGTGCTTCTGAGGGTTTTGGAACCCAATGATAACATCAGTGAGTAAGTGTAGTTTTATGCTCCGTCAGCAATATTCCAAGGCACCTTTTCACATAGCTAATGACAGTCTTATATCCTGTCAGTTATCTCATAGCATTCATCTCTCCTATGTCACAGTGGCATGGTGGGGTAGACTAGTGGTTAAAGCGCTCACTCAATACGTCAAAGGTATCATGGGTACAGTGTAAAGACCATTTCTGTTGTTCTCTTGCCATGATTTTGCTGGAATGTTCCTATGTCACAGAATAGTACGTAAGAGATTGTTGGCTTACGAGGGCTTTGTGAAAAATGGCCCAGCAACGTAAAGGCAAAATTAAGGACCCTAGAAATGGGTTTTGCACCCTGTACTCATGTGTGGAATCATTCCTCGTTATTCTCTGTGATGAGCAAACACTTGAAGCATTTTTTATTGAAGTTTTTTACTCCATCAACCAATTAGGAGTGAGTGAGTTTAGTTTTATGCCATTTTTTGCAATATTCCATGCTTTCCACTTACTGTTTTCTGATGATGAAATCCTTAAATTATGTCATTACGCATTTTCCAGGATCTCTATACATAAAATATCTCCACCATTTGTCTATTATGTCCAAGGGAAGCTGTTTCAGCATATGCGTGACACTCAATAAGATCTCAGGGATGCTTATGTTTATACTTTTGAGATTTGTAGCTATATTGTGAGACTGTGCTGGAATATTTAAATTCTTTCAAATGGTCTTCTACAATACCTCTAAAGTATTCGAATTCCATCAAACATTATCTGTTTATTAGTTTTCATACAAAATCCTCTCACCAGTTCATCAGCTCCAACCAGACTTCCACAATCTCGACCACTTCATGCAATGAAGTCATTCATAAAACATCAGCTCACAACACCGCCCGGTTCCTCCCACAAACTCGGCATCCAGCCGACTTATGCAATTCTGCCATGACTCAATCTTCCTCAGTGCCATCGGCCTGACGACGGCTGGGAGGATGTAAATATGAACATCGGCAGCAGCCTCAGCACAGAGAATCGGCCTATTGATTTTACAGAGCTGACAAAAAAACTAGATGGACTCAGTAGTGCAATAGTGGCATTGAGTCAATGAGATCAGTCATGTGACTGCCAAGCTGCCTCATTCACAACTGTGGACGTAACATCACTGGAACGGCCAGCTCTGTCACCCAGCACAATAACACACATGTGACAGACAAAAACAGTCTTTCTGGCAGTGGCTGGAGGCTGTCGGTAGCACATGCTGACATTGGTGCCAATGTTTATATTTTCCGTTTCAGTGATTTATTGATCTGGCTTTCAAGCAAGTTGTTGTGGTAAAACAGCTCTGAATGATATTTCCCAGCCTGTAGCGTGATGATGCTTGGTAGGAATGTGTTTGTGCATATCGGGATGAAGAGGCCTGTAGGTTCCTGTTCAGAAGCAAGGTCAGCGTGACATCAGTGTTTCCACATCTATGCCACTCAAAGAGATGCCAAACCAGCTGGGGCCACTACAAAGGTCAAGGCCATCAGATGATCCTATTCTGTCATCCAACAACTAACAGGCTCTCCATTTTCGGGTCCATTATTGGAAATATGACGTGTGAGATTGATGTGTGTGCCAAAGGGATTCACATGGTAATCTCCCAGAGGTGAACGCTTAAGTGGGTCTCATATTCAAACCCAGATGTTTTCAAGTATTACACTGCAAAGGCATCGCGCATATGGAGACTGACTATTTCTTAACCCTCCCAGTAAGTATGCTCTTTCCATTTGACTGACTTTGCAGAAACTGATTTCTTGATTGACTTACATGTTTTGAAATCACGCATGGTGACATCTTTCTAACAGATGCTCCAAGAACCTGACATATGATGACACCTTATTTACAGGCTTTCCACAAACTTGACATATGGTGACACCTTGTTTACAGGCACTTCATAAATTTGACTCATGATGACACCATATTTACAGGAACTCAATTAACTTGACACAGGGTAACAGCTTATTTACAGGCCCTTCATAAACTTGACTCATGATGACACCATATTTACAGGCACTCAATTAACTTGACACAGGGTAACACCTTATTTACTGGAACTCCATTGACTTGACACAGGGTAACACCTTGTTTAAAGGCACTTCATAAACTTGATACAAGGTAACACCTTATTTACAGGCACTTCATAAACTTCACGCATGATGACACCATATTTACAGGAACTCAATTAACTTGACACATGGTAACATCTTATTTACAGGAGCTCCATTAACTTGACATAAGGTAACACCATATTTACAGGAACTCCATTAACTTGACACAGGGTAACATCTTATTCACAGGCACTCCATTAACTTGACATAAGGTAACACCATATTTACAGGAACTCCATTAACTTGACATATGTTAACACCTTATTCACAGGCACTCCATTAACTTGACATAGAGTGACACCTTATTTACAGGAACTCCATTAACTTGACATATGGTGACACCTTATTTACAGGAACTCCATTAACTTGACATATGGTAACACCTTATTCACAGGTACTCCATTAACTTGACATATGGTGACGCTATATTTACAGGAGCTCCATTAACTTGACATAGGGCAACACCTTATTCACAGGAACTCCATTAACTTGACATAGGGCAACACCTTATTCACAGGCACTCAATTATCTTGACATATGGTGACACCTAATTTGCCGTTGCTCCATGAACAAGGTGACACCATATGAACAGGCACTCCAGTGACACCTTATTTACAGGCACCTCAGAAACAAGGTGATGCTTTATATACAGGCACTCCAGTGACACCTTATTTACAGGCACCTCAGAAACAAGGTGATGCTTTATATACAGGCACTTCATGCACATGACACACCTTACTAACATATAATAAACAATGACCCACAAGGAAGCAGAGATTATTTATACCAACAGAGTAGATGGTGAAATACCAAGCTTTACGCGTACATAGCATTAATTCCAGATGGACAGAGAAGTCACAATTCCTAGTTTTGAATTAGTTCTTTGATACATCACTAATTGACATATAATAAAAATGAATAAAAACAATCTGAACAATGTCAACCCAAAGACAAATCTTCTTATGGCAGCCAATTTATGAGGACATGCAATGAAACTGATTTGTGAAATACATTATAATAGTTGACATAAAATAGTTTCCTTGGCAATATAGCACAGTGAGGCCATATTATGGTTGAAACTGACCAATCAGCATTGAGGCTGGCAAAAATGCACATGTGAAAATATAGGAAAACTGTCTCAGAAGGTCGATATGCCTTTATGGGTAATATTTCTTGTTTTATGACTCTTTGTCCAAGTTAATCCCTCAAGGTCAGGAAGTATATTTGGTGGTGGGTCTGTATATAATAAAGCTAAATAATATTAGGGGTTTGAAATTGTGAGCAGATGATGCTAGGTCACTAGAGTGAATATCATCTGATTCAATAATTCAAAACCGCATCTGTATATTTGGATTAACCTTACTTTTATCATCATTTAATGCTGAGCTCTTGTATTCTACTACTGGACTCATTTGACAATACAGTCTATGTTCTTTGGATGCAGAGTTTTTACCCTGAGTGAGTGAGTGAGTGAGTGAGTGAGTTTTACACAAATACTTATCAACATTTAAGCAATATTGCTCAAAGTGTTTTCTTTTTTTTTTTTGAACTGGCAGTTAAATCCACTCTGTACTTTGAGCTGCACCTGTGAAGCTCGGCAAGGTACATTTATTGCTTAGTAACATATTTTATTAGCTTTATAGGTTTTTATCAGCTATTTCTTTATAGTGAAACACAGCTAGGTTGTCTCTACAAACCCATTAAGCTAGTTATAAACACAAACTATGAAGTTTTCATTCCAATATGTGAATTATTGTTTTAATGCATAAAACTGGTGTTTATGAATCTGTACTGCTTTACATAATCTACAGCACTTAGAAGCTGGTTTGATGACGAGCAGAGGTTCAATTATGTTTTCTTAAGACACTTCCCACAGGGCAAGTGACTTTAAGAAAGTAACTCATCCTGACTAATTTTCCACTTGCTCTGATTTCTATGACTTGATCATGATGATGAAATTATGAAAGAATTAATCAACACAATATTTGATGTTAATATTTGCTGGACAATTTATCGAAAACTGATAAATAGCAAAGAAAGATAACTCTACTTTATTATCACTGTGAAATTTAATATCTACATTTTGTGTAGATATGAAATGAAATCCAAGCCCAGGGACAAGTAATACACCATTATTTGATTGCCCGAAATGAAAACTGACTTGTCACGGGCATCGAGCTATGGGATTTTTTAATCCCTGTGAAGAGGAAGACTTTTCATGGATAGACAACTTCTTTATTGCAATAGATGCAATGTTTCGGTGTAGATGCTAACACCATTATAGAACAAATGGTAGTCAAGATTATGTACAAGGAGAATACACACGAAGGGTATGTGTTGTGATGACAGATAATGACTACATCAATGACTCATGATTACGGTACTCCTCCTTACAGCTTACCATCATATAATCAATACCGGTCAAGAATAAAGCTTCCCTTCTCTTTGTTCATCTGACTTCATAGTCATTATCTGTAATCATCATCATCATCATAATCATCATAATCATCATAATCATCATCATCATCATCATCATCATCATCATCATCATCATCATCATCATCATCGTAGAGTGCCAGTATTATGATCTAGCTCAGCTGATCAAAGGTGCTTTGTTTTTCCCTCGGTCATGGGATGTCAATTTCAACACCACATCATATCATACAATCTCAATTCCCTTGGGTTTGTACAACTCTTAACCTAGTTTCCCATCCCATTCGCAGCTGGGTGGGCTGGGACATACAGTCACAGTGTTTTTGTCCATGTTTTACTGCACGTCACTGTGCAACCAGGTGTATGCATGCATTCATGTGGCCACCATCTGGTCATTCACCAACGGATTTGTGGGTTTTTTTTGAGTGCATTGGCTTGTGTACTGTGCACTAGGGGCTAAGACAAACTGAAAGTGTTGGCATACCAAGCTGACTCCAAGGTTTTTACAACCAGGGTTGATCCTGGCATCTCAGGCTCACTGGATCACTAGTCCGGTGCTGTCGACAACTCATCCACCACGTGTTATGTTTGGGATTACACTTTCTCAGTAAAGTACTGATTCTAGAACATTTGATTACTAGTTGACACTTCCAGTATTGGCTGAGTGGGTTTACTAAGACAGCTGACATTGTGTGCTGGAGATTAGGTGCCTCACTGGGGGTGTGAGTTCGAATCCTGGATGGAATTTAGCCCAACAAAAGTGCTAGAATCTGTATTTTAAAGATAAAATGTAATCCCAAATATGAAATGCGTGTCATATCAACAGTCAATGTCATCTCTGTACATCAACCTCTTTGGTTGCATAAACCGAAATACCCTTCATGTAATTTCAATGGTTTGAAAAGTGCATTAAAGAATGTTTACACCATTACTATCTTTTATGACTTAAAGCGACATTATAAACAACGGTTAATGATAATGTGTACAGGTCAGACATCCAGTAAGTCATCAATGTCTATTCAAAGTTTGAGGTCAGTGATTGAGTGAATAAACAAAACTATACACCTGGAAATTAATCAAGCAACACCCCAATTTTTTCTATTGGAGCAACTTTGAAGTGTTCTGACAATCAAAATATGCCGGGTTGATATAGTTTGACACTTTTTTATTCAACAGACGATCTCTGACAAACAACTTAAAGGGAAAAAGTATCAAGACTTTGCTTTATTGCAACGAAATCCAAATTCTTAAAACTGTCTTAAATTCATGAAAAAATGGACACAATTTACTATTCATCCACAGACGTTGTTGTCAGGTGTATTAACACAAATGTCACATGGAAAGAAAGAACAGTCATCTGAGAGTCTGCACACCGACTTTCATCAATATCTAGTGTGTCCTCCCTGCGCACGCACCACCGATTCCAGACGCCTCCTCATTCCTTGGATGAGTCTCCGGATCTGATTCTGGGGGATCCTGTTCCACTCCTCATGCAGGGCAGCCGTCAATTCGTTGAGATTATGGACTGGTGGGTCTCTCTGCCTCACACGACGGCCAATAAAGTCCCACAAATGTTCAATGGGGTTGAGGTCAGGGCTCATGGCAGGCCATGGAATTCTGTCAATTGCATTTTGCCGCAAAAAATCATTTACAGCATGCGCCCTGTGAGGTCTAGCATTGTCGTCCATAAATATGGGTCTCGTTGCCAGAGGATGGTTCTCAAAATGAGGTACCACAGCCCTGTCAAGAACCTCCTGTTGGTAACGAACACCGTTAAGGTTGCCACGGATGGTAATGATATCCAACTTGCAGTTCATGGAAATGCACCCCCATACCATAACGGAACCTCCCCCAAAGGCCACAGTCTCCTGGATGTTCCGTGGAGCCATTGCTGTGTTCCTCTGCCTCCAGACCCGAGTACGACCGTCCACCATGTGCAGCAAGAACCGGCTCTCATCTGAGAAATGGACCTTCCTCCAAGAGGCAATGTTCCAGTGCAAACGGTCATTACACCAGGCCAGTCGGGCTGCCTTATGGGCTGGAGACAGTCTGGGTCGCTTGATTGGCCTCCTTGCCCGGTATCCTGCAGCTTTCAGACGATTCCGAACAGTCCTGTTCGAGATGGGTCTCCCTGGAAGCCACTCCTGTCTCAACCGAGAGCTCGAGTCGAAGGACCTGCGCCGTACAAGTCTCAGTAAAGCTCTGTCCTCCCGGACTGTGGTCTTCCTGGGTCTTCCTGGTCTAGGCAGGTCTTTAACTTCATTAGTGGCCCGGTATTTTTTCAAAAGTTTTGAAATTATGGAATGATGTCGTCCGATTTGAGTCCCGATTTGTCTTAGAGACATACCAGCATTCCTCATGCCGATTATTTGCCAACGAGTGGCCTCTGATAATTTCCTACGTGCCATGACATTGAAATGAATGAAAAACCGAATGCAATCGACAACCTGCGCTTGTAAACACCCCAGGGAAAAAGTGCATTTTTCGAAAGTTGAGGTTAAAGCAATGCACGTGCGCTGTGCAAGCTTCACGCGCGTCATATCAACCCATGAAAAGCTCATGCTGTATGTCAATACATCAAAATTGAATAATCAATCATCAAAATTACTTCGTTAAACTTTGTTAAGTTTTTATGTGTCTTTGAATTTGGTGTTGCTTAATTAATTTCCATATGTATACATACCTAGTATTGTGTATTGTGTTTTCATACTCATGATTAATCAGTGAATGTTACAATTACAACTTTTACATTCACTTCAAGTCATGTAACGTTTTGAAGTTCATTTTAATAGACTTCGAACTTATGGCACAACTAAAACTGAAATGGCACATTATTATGACAGTGTCCGTGAGGCACATTTGATGAAACCTCAGTTCCAATCCCTGAAAAGTCTTAGCATTTCCACCCAAACATCCCAAACAGTTGAATAACAGTTTTTACGAATAGTGTCTGACCCTCTGACAAATCTGGCCAATTTGCCAACGGTCAGACAGACGTCCCCAACCTGCTGGCCCCAGTGTCTGACTGAATATATTAAAATGACTTTGTCTGAAGTTGTTATTTGTAGCATCTGACACTTGTTCACTTTTTATGAATTTATGTTTATAATATTTGTCATTATAAAATGTTAATAATTTCAATGCCAATTATGAGAAATGTTAAATCTGAAATCTGTGTTGAATTTTGTTCTGTGGGTCCTGTGAATTTTCAGTGGGTCAGACAGACATCTGAAACTTACAGGGCCCAATGTCCTCTTACTTTGAAACACCATTCGTAAACACTGGAATAAAGAAGCTGTCCATCCATATAAATTCTGCCTTATATCCAAACCTTTGGACGATAAAGTCCAATTTGTCTCATCTTGTGGAATCCACCGAAGAGTCAGGTGCAGTCCTGATTGATTGTGTCCAGTTGCTGCCAGGTTGCTAGGCAAATGACAAACACTAACACCTGTATTGTAGCCGTATCAATATTTCTCCCAAGAATTTCCATGACAACTCAAAGTCAATCACACCTTAAGCTACAGTTAATTTCTTCTTGTTCAAACAATAGCAGAACCGCAGCCAACAACTAAAGGAAAGACAATTTTCAAAACAGTACTCTCTGATTATTCTCATTGAATGAGGGACAGTAAACATATAATGAACACAGTAAGACACAAGTCACACAAAGAAATATTACTTTATTCCGCTTAAGTAATCATCCAACTATTTGAAGCATCCATTAAACCGAAAGGGTGAGATTCTGTTTACCATAAGAACTATTAAACGCCATCTAAAAAAATGCAGTCTGACCAAACTGTAGAACAGTATTCTTTCAACAAAGTTCCGACGAAGACCCCAGCTTCGATTCCCCATGTGGACACAATGTGTGAAACCTAATTTCTGGTGTCCGCTGCCATGATGTTGTTTGAATATTGTTAAAATCAGCATCAAAATAAACTCAATCACTCACTCACATTATAAAGATCACAATGAAAAGCAAGCATACAAGCTGGTATTTGTGAGTGAGTGAGTGAGTGAGTGAGTGAGTGAGTGAGTGAGTGCATGGTTTATGCCATCTATTGTTTTGTAGTTTGTGAGTGAGTGAGTCCTATAATAGCCTGTATTGTTTCTTGATTGTTGCTGTTTACCTGAGACCAGGGCCCGCTTGCACAGAGCAATCTTAGTTACAATCAATCTTAGGCAAAACAAAACAGGGCAAAAAAAAAAAGAAAACAAGCAAGAAAACAAGCAAGAAAACCCCCCAAATCTTTGTAATGATAACGTGGAAGATAACATATGTGGTAACTCGTACCTCGTGGGCTATTCTCTGATTTTTCTACATTCTAATATTATTTATGAACTAAGAATGTCATACTGCAACCACAGAAATATCACATTTTATGATAAAATATTTCTTGATTGTTGCTGTTTACCTGAGACCAGGTGTGCTGTAACCAAATTTCACATAGGATTATACAGCATTATTTTATCTAACTTTATTCAGTCTTGGTCTAAACATCCCCTCCTGCAAACCTCCTTAAAAATTCTTCATGACACATCTCTGTGCCTGTTCCAGAAAGTGCATGCACAAGTAAATGCACTGAAATTATGGTTATGATGTACTAAGGCAAGTGGTTTCCCTCATGGAAAAGACTGGGTTCAATTCAGCATTTGAAATATATTACCGCCAGCTCAGAGGCCCAGCACTGGTTGTTATTGTATCGTCAGTGTCACACATGTGCAGGCCTTTATGGCTTTGAGTAAATTATCTGTCAATTACTTTTTAACTGGAATGTTTCCCAATTCACAGTCCATCACATTACTATACGTTACAGTTTCACTTACTGATATTTCAGCGCTTTGGTGTTGGAATGTCAACACCAGGCTAACAAATATTAACTCCTCTGTGTGCCACAGGCTTCGCTTGATTTTGTAGAAACAGTGTGAAACTGTGTACAATGTAGTCTATTTTGTGTCCAGTTTTTCTGGTTTGACTTTAACAAAATGGGCCTGCAGATTTCATTCAGGGCCTGTAGATTTTAAAGCCTGCATTTAGCAGCAGGCCCTGATGGCCGGCTGGTAAATTAAAACACTGCAAACACTGGTCCAATTCCCTCCACAGACCATGAATATTCATTAGAATCGTAGCATCCATATTATATTCACAACCTACAAATGTCTCTTTAGGAAAATGGTTTACATCCCTTTAAGCACCTCGCAGGCCACCATGTTTGTTTACTATCATACAAGCTGAAAAGGAGAATCAAGTGCACATGCACCAATCCACTGACCTGGATAATCATATTCCTGATAATAATTTGAAGCCTCAATGAGCAATCTGGCTAGAACTTGACTCCATGTTAAATAAATAGATTATGTTATTGTTACTGATAGAAGATTGCCACGCTAATCCACACGACTAACACATAATGATTTTGTTTCAGGAGATGCAGCTGCCAAAACAATGAAACGAGAGGCATGACATCCCCACTGAAACCCCATTACCTGAAGACTGTTTACCTGGATGCAACTTTAATCAATCATGAACCAACATAATTAACAGGCCTAATTACCACTTCGTGAACGACCAGCATCTGTCTAGATGATGACCAACTGAAGGAAACCAGTGTCTCTCATTGGACACCAGATCAGGAAAGCACTAGCATCGGACACAAGTGTCCCACGTTAATACATAACAGCAGTGCCTAACATCAACACAAGACGGCAGTGCCCAAACCCACTCAGGATATCAGTGCCTCTCACCAAGACAGAACACCAGTGCCTCACACAAAGTATCAGTGCCTCATCTTAACATAAGATACCAGTGTCCCAGTACAAGGCACAAGTCTCCACCAGGACACCAGTTGCCCACTTCAACATAGGACACCAGTTGCCCATTTCAACACAAGGTATCAGTTGCCCACTTCTATACAGGACACCAGTTGCACACTTCAACACAGGACACTAGTTGCTCACAAGACACCAGTTGGCCAGCTGCTCACAAGACACCTGTTGCCCACTTCAACAGAGGACACCAGGCTGTTCACTTAAGACACCAGTGTGTTCTACACCAACACACAACCCTGTACGTCACATGGATGCAGAACACCACTGTTCATCATTGATGCAAGATACCAGTGCCCCAAACCAACAGAACTAGTGCCTGCCACAAACATATGCAACCAGTGTTTCAAACCAACACTTAGTCCGTTCCACAAACCACAGCTGACAAGTAGATCACATGAACATAACAGACAACACCCAGCTGAACACAGGACACCAGACCCAGTTGAACACAGAACACCAGACCCAGCTGAACACAGGACACCACACCCACCTGAACACAGGACACCAGCGTCTCACATCAACACAGAAGATGTAAGCCACATTTCTTTCAATACCACATTCCCAGGCAATCCAACTGCACAGGACTCATACCCACAAGACTCATGCGATAAATTATTTATCTCCAAAGGGTGCTTTCATCCAATTATCACAACAGAATCCCAGCAACAAGGCTTGGTTTCAGAGGTCAGAACAATCAAGAAATTTCAGACCAGGATTGAAAGAACTTCTAATCAATCAGTTTTCCACGATAAAGTTTGAAGGGTGTTCTGTGATATGTACAACAGAGAGGCTCAAGTCAATCACAGTTATTGATTTCCAGCAACTGGCATCTATCAATATTAGCTGAAATGCAAATCCAAGTGCATTATCTGCCTGGCTTCCATGACACATAAGCTTTACAGCACTGTATTCAGGATTTAGTACACAGATGACTGGAGACTGCATCGAGATCGGTTCCAAACATGGCCATCTCATCATCCGGCCAGACGACACTCTCTTTTCTTTCAACTCAATGCTGATTACCTTCTAAATATATCTGACATTCACAAGAAATATGAATGGATGGATTTCATAGCTATTCACAGCGGCAAGTAAGACTCGAGGAGAATGTTCTATGTTCCATTGGCTTTTCTGTGAACTCATCATATTCAGTGTCTACAAAACAACATGGAAAATAGGATTATTTCAAGATTATGGTTTGTGATGTGATACTGTATTAACATCTGAGACCCACTTTCCAAATGGCAATTCTGTGATACTGGCCAGCGCACAGTTTGTATTTCATAACCAGGACATACTATGCAACACTGATAATGAAGAAAAAGGGATGCTTCAATAATCCTTGTTTTCTAACCTATGCTACGAGGGTAGTCTTCTCCCTACTAGTTCTACTCAGCGCTTCCCAGATAACATGTACTGTCATTTTCATGCTTGTTTGTCGCAGAAGTGCTCGCTACCTTGTGTTGACCCTTGGCCTTACTGTTGACCCCTGTATAGGTCAGGGCATCCCTGCGTACATGGCATCCCTAGTTCTTCTGGTGACAGTGCTTGGTTTTGGATGTCTAGGTCGAAAGGCAACTTCAGTGATTTTGATTTTTCTGGGAATTTGTGATGTTGGAGTTTCAATATATCTTCACGTGACACAGATAAATCAAGACTTTGGTCAAATTGCGACAGATTTGAACCACACGCTATCTTTATGTGGTGAGGATATTGATGTATTTCTGAATGGTACTCTCAGCAACACCACGTACACCTTTGACAACAACCTCCCAGCTTGTCCTGATATTCACAACATACTAACAAAAACCTGCACAGAAAAAATCTCTCTTTTTTCAGACACACTCATATACAAAGATATGCAATCATGTTCTAGTATTATCGAACAATCTCTCACTGACATGAAGTTCAAATATTACCCAATTTCTCTCCCTCTCATGTTTCTATCGCCAGTTATGTACATAGTGTTAAGCATTTCCTTGTTTTATATCCAACATCGAGACAAGAAGCTACCCGGCTATAGACGAAGGGAGCATATTCTCCATACCCCCGAGTTCCGGGAATGTTCCACAAAGGACACGGACGAAATTGATGTAGGGTCGAGGTGGACTCTGAAACTGTGCTTGTTGAATCTGTTGTGGTGTCGTTGTGTTGTGTTGTTCAAACAACACTACTGTTGTGGTGTGAGGAAATCTCGGAAAGATAATCGGGATATATATGAATTTGAAGCATTACCAATGAGACTCTCGCATGAGGAGCCGATGACGTCTGTTACACAGCTTGTATGACAGTTGTTGACAGCTCGTGTTTCTTGTGAAAAAGCCAGTTATAACTGCAGTACGGAGTGAAAATGCTGGCAACTTGTGTCCATCAAGGATATGTGGTTGACAGTTGGGATGACAATGTTGACAGTTTTTTCACCTGCACAGAATATACTAAACTTGCAGCCCAATATGACAAAGTGTTGACAGTTTGTGTACATCAAGGAGCAGATATGTGGTTGAAAGTTGGGATGACAATGTTGACAATTGTTTTACCAAGATAGTTAACGTGCAGCACAGTATGCCAGATTGTTGACAGCTAATGTCCACTGAGGAGTTGATATGTGGCTGACAGTTGGCAGAGCTCCAAATAAGCTAGGCATTTGCAGAAAATATGTTACAGAAAAGTTTAAATACCCAAGAAAAATATATGCAAAGAAAACTCACTAAATATCCATGTCAACACTATTCATGTCAAAATAACAATGCATATTTATCCAATACATTAAGATCATGCTGTGTATCGTATCAGTTCAAAGCCAATCAGGTTTTCCGTCTGTAAATATTCATGATTGAAAAACATGTGAAATGATTCTAAATGCATTTAAAATGTACAACAGAAATAGAATACTAATCGTGGTTTATCAACCCTTCACCAACTGGCCCATCTGTAGAAGCAACCAATCAAATAGCTGTAAACAAACTGATAATGGTGACCAAGTGTGACTGAAAGCTTCCATACTCAAAATAAATTGTGTAGTTTTTTACACTTTACATATAGAAAACTACTTCATTACAAGATTTCTAGATACATTAATAGGCAAGTACTGTGTTTCACAATCAGAATCAATTGCCAGTGATATTTTAAATGAACTTTAACATTAGATACTCACGACAGGGAAGTGAAACAACACGATTGGAAAAAGGCTTTGAACAAAACTAACTGTTAGAGAGAAGACATGGCTGCTATATGATTTAACAGCTATCTTGGAATCTTGTTTAACACCAATATGGATATAGAGTATGTCACATATTATTTCATGCAGCACGCAGTTGATAAAGCTGTATTAGCTAGAATTTGGCCTTGTTGGATAGATTTTGCAATAATCTAATTTTAGTTCCTGTTTTACAAATTTTTAAGAGAAACTAAAGGCTGGATCATAAAAAAAAATAAAATAATCACCAATCAAAGTAATATTCCTTCAAATACTCTAAGTATTATACTTTTAGCAATTTCAGGGACAAAAAACAATCTAAAAACATTTTTCTTGTAAGTTTACATTTTTGGCCAATAAAAACATTGGGATTTTATTTTTTGAGTGGGGAAAACTTAATTTATATTTATCTTCTTACACTAGAAAGAATGTGACAAGCAGATCCATAAAACAAGGAATGATACTGATCTGGTGTTATTGAATAAAACAATGTTGCACCAGTTACATTTATCTGAAATGAATACCCAGATTTAAAAAAGATGGTGGGTATCATTGTAACCTACATGGTCAAAAGTTTATCTGGAGCTCGGATGACAATTGTTCCACCAATTTAAGATACTAAACTTGCAACACAATATATGTCTGCCAAGCAGATGATATAAGGTTAATAGCTGGGATGACACTGAGAACAATTGTTTCACCAAGATACTGAACTTGCAGAGCAATAAGACAGATTGATGACAGATGGTGTCGACTAAGCAGCTAATATGTGGTTAACAGTTGCGATAACAATGTTGGCAACTGTTTCACCAGCACAGAGAAGATAAAAAAGTTGTAGTGTAATACTGATTGTTGACAGCTAGTGTCCATCAAGCTTGTGATATGTTTCATGTGTTTCTAATTCAGTTGTGGATCAACTCTGAAAGACAGTCAGTTTGAAAGCTAACAGCTACTCTCCAATACATAACATGGCAGAGTGATGCCATCTTGTACATCACCTGTACAGAGCAGATGAAACCTGAGTAACCAGTAATGCCATTGTCATTGACAGGTCTGATCTGTGCCACACAGACTAGGAACTGTTGATATGTTTCATCTTCACCAAGTGATATCAACTCTCTATGACAGACAGAAAGGTGAAAGTGTGTCCCATGACCAAAGTGTTGAAGTCTTGTGTTTCACTAGCACAGAGCAAATCAACTCTACAAGCATGTGGGACAGTTGACTGGAATGTTTAATAACACACATGTGTCCCACAGTTAATAATATCCTGTGTTCCACCTGCATAGAGCAAATCAACTCTACAAGCAAGTGGGACAGTTGACTGGAATGTTCAATAACACACATGTGTTCCA
This sequence comes from Haliotis asinina, assembly GCF_037392515.1. Classification (NCBI taxonomy): domain Eukaryota; kingdom Metazoa; phylum Mollusca; class Gastropoda; order Lepetellida; family Haliotidae; genus Haliotis; species Haliotis asinina. The sequence goes on from NC_090283.1 coordinate 22,590,232, forward strand.
CAGTTAATAATATCCTGTGTTTCACCTGCACAGAGCAGATCTACTATACAAGCCAATAAGACTTCAATAAGAATGGCCAACAGTTTATATTCAGTTGACACCTGGGATGACAAATTAGTAACATCCCGTGTTTCACCTGCACAAAGCAGATCAACTATACAAACCAGTATGTCGGTTGAAAGGAATGTCCAATAGCTTATATGTGTTCCACATGTGGGATGACAAATTAATAACATTCTGTGTTCCACCTGCATGAAGCATTAACACTCTTCAGAACACCAGGACAACTTGTTGATATTTGTGTTCCATCACGATAGGATGACAACATGAATATGTAATTTCCACCTGGAAAGGACAGACTAACTCTGCAAGACAGGAAAACACATTGTGGACAGCATGATAACTACTCTCACAGATGGAATGGTTTAGAAAGTTGGGATGAGGAAAGTGTCTAATATGCATGATTCACACTTCTGGAAACAGGAAACACTTAAGGATGAACGTTTCTTTAGTGGTTTTAATTCGTTGCTTTTTCTCCCTTCATCACGTCAGTGACTTGTACATGTAAATTTATAAACTGTCTCACATTTTAACTAGATAAAAGACAATGGTCTAAACATTGTGGACAAATATTTCCAACTCTGAAGTTGACATTTCTTGCAGACACGGGATGAATAGTTGTTAACAATTGTGTGTCTCCAATGAACTGAACATTTACATGTGATAACTGTATGTACAGTCTGATACACTGTTGACAATTTTGAGTTTCATAAGGATTTACCTTTTAATAAGCAACATAACCGGAATCTTCCATAAGTGCAACCAGTGTGACAAATTGTTGAGAACAATGCATCTGATATGCATGGAGCCTTTGATAACTGCAAACAGTCAGACAAATTGCCAGACAAATCATTGACTGCTGAGTGAGTAACAAACTGAATCTTTGACAACTGCAAGTCGTCAACCAGTCTGACAAACTGTTGACAACCAGGTGTCTGGTATGCACTGGACCTTTGATAACTGCAACAAGTCTCACAGACTGTCGACAAGCAAACTGTTCACATGAAAAGGTTGTAATATAATACACAAGTGACTGGTGATATCCAATAAATATCTGATATGATCAATTGCTGACACATCAAGTACAAAATCATTCAAATCTGTACTTTACTGAGAGAGTGATATCATAAATACAACATGATTTACACTTGACCACTTTCTAAACGGCATTGTATAATCATACCCTTCGGCTGTGGGAACCGTGCCAATTTACACATATCAGTGGGTACACAAAGTCTGTGGTCTAGACTACCAGTTGTCTAATTCCATTTTTATGGACGCCACAGTGCTGACTGGGTTAGGCATCCTTTTTTGTGTGCTGGTGATTAGGTGTCTGACTCAGAGGGTGTGGATTCAAATGCCAGATGGCACTCAACACAGCAAAAGTACTAGACTCTGTACTTTACTGCGAAAGTGTAATCCCAAATATAACCTGTTACGTCTTGAATATTCTCAGAACGGTCAAACCAACATCCTTGTTCATGGGAGCTATACTCTTCAAAAACAATAGGGGAACCTGAACATTTCAAGGACAGACATCTTATGAACGCATCACCATTTCCCTCTATCACCTCCCCTAAACACAACGCATGATATGCACGTGCACAACGCAGGAGCCCCATACATGTGCATGGGATCCCATTCTTGATTTTGACGGTTTTCAAGAAGGTGGAGAAATCACTTAGTACATTAATTTTGACACTCATCTTGCATCATACATTTGTTAGTGTTTGTTTCCAGTCATTTGTTTTAAAATGAAAATCGTACACATGCAAACTACATTCCATGCTAAGCAACTACATTCCAAATAGCTATGGTTGTAAGGAAGTGCAAATGGAGATGCACTTTTGAAACATTCAATATTATCATATCAACATTGATTGACACCGATAAATCTCCTAAATATTTTTTATGTAAATAAAAAGATGAAGTTTCCATACATTTTTTGAAGAGTATATGAACCTTACCTCTCGTATAAGCTGTTAAACATGATACAAATATATGGCCTTGAAGTTTTTGCTGAAGCAATGGGGTTACTAAGCCTGGTAGCTGTTGACAAATCTCAAAACAATGTCCAAACATGAATGCAATAAAATTCTCGTTTTCTGCAGTGCAGTAGCCTTAACTTCTTTAGAAATGCATCAGCCCCCTCAAACATTTCCGAACTTGATGCTGCTGACATGGAAATTATCAACCAAGATGGAAACACAAGTAAAAGAACCAATTATTCATCATTTGGGGGTGGTGGGGTAGCCGAGTGGTTAAAGCATTCCCTCATCACTACAAAGACCCAGGTTCAATTCCCTATTTTGGTAGTGTGGGAACTCCATTTCTCATGTTGTTGGGATATTTGACAGAATATTGCTGAAAGCAGTAAAAACTTTAACTCACTCACTCTCGCTCACTCAAGGTTTCGTTAGGAGGTGAATAGTGAATGGACAGAATCAAAAGGGAGCTTCCTGATTTTCTGCTACCACTTAAAGAAAACGAAAAAGTTTCTGCATTTCAAGACAAATAAAGAGAGCTGATTGGTGTTTTTCTAAAAGAATAAAACATTGTTCATGCATATCGGTTTTTGTTGGACTTACACTACCAGTGCATAAAGCACATGTTTGATGTGTAAACACTGAACAGTTTTTCAGCAGTGTTGTCTTGAATCCAAGGACGTTCTACAAAGAAGTGCAGAGTAAAATCAATATTGGAATGCCCTTCCTAACATCACAACATGTTTAGAAGAGGAAATCCATATATTGTGAATGAGACAGGGAACATGTTTACAACAATGAGGACATTGATAAAAAAGTAATCTGATAAATATACATGCAAAAGACCATTGGTAAAACATATTTCTGATTCTGTGTTACAGCTTGTGGTCATGTGTGCGTGCGTGTGTGCATGCATGGTTGTGCATTTGCATGTGTGTTTGTTGTTACACAAAACAGTAAGCAAATATGCATCACAGTGATTATTTTCCCTACTGCCTAACCCTCCCTGCATATGCATCACAGTGATTATTTTCCCTACTGCCTAACTCTCCCTGCAGTGGTACAGCCCTAAGGTTCTGGGGCTCCTTTTCAATTGGAATGGTTTTATTTGTTTTTATCAAAACTATGTATATTCAGAGACTAAGTGTTAGTCTAAACCAAACTACACAGTTGCCTGGAAACAGTTCTTGAGTGAGTGGTTTAGTAGGCAAGTGGGTGGGTGAGCGAAAGAGGAGAGTGAGGTGAGTACATTTTTTAAACACCACTTTCAGCAATATTCCAGCAATATGACCGTGGGCAAATAACAAATGGACTTCACATATTTTACCCAGGAAACAGTTGAGCACCATGGCCCCTCAGTACATTAAGTTGCCTCTATCATGACCAGATGGGGCCCAATTACTGCCTTCAGATGTGGTTTTAAACAGAGTGTGTTCACATTATATTTTTCATCATCTCAAATCAATAATGCTTCTATGAACCACATCATGGTCTCAAAACATGGCAACAGCACCAATGTCTGATCAAAATTTCAATGGCAACAGCACCAGTGTCTGGCCAAAATCTCAAAACATGGCAACGGCACCAGTGTCTGGCCTAAATCTCAATGGCAACAGCACCAGTGTCTGATCAAAATCTCAAAACATGGCAACAGCACCAGTGTCTGATCAAAATCTCAAAACATGGCAACGGCACCAGTGTCTGGCCTAAATCTCAATGGCAACAGCACCAGTGTCTGATCAAAATCTCAAAACATGGCAACAGCACCAGTGTCTGATCAAAATCTCAGGCAACAGCACCAGTGTCTGATCAAAATCTCAAAACATGGCAACAGCACCAGTGTCTGATCAAAATCTCAAAACATGACAACAGCACCAGTGTCTGATCAAAATCTCAAAACATGGCAACAGCACCAGTGTCTGATCAAAATCTCAATACATGGCAACAGCACCAGTGTCTGATCAAAATCTCAAAACATGGCAACAGCACCAGTGTCTGGCCAAAATTTCAATGACAGACCTGAGTTCCTGTTTCTGATGAAAATCTCAATGACATACCAACACAAGTGATTATAAATTTGTTAACATTATCACAGCTGTTATCAATATCATCAAAACACCACTGAGTGTCTATCCCAATCTCCTTATCATCAAACAGCACCAGTGTCTGATTAAAATCACAATATCACCAAAACAGCACCTGTGTCTGATCAAAATCACAATATAACCAAAACAGCACCTGTGTCTGATCAAAATCACAATATCACCAAAACAGCACCTGTGTCTGATCAAAATCACAGTATCACCAAAACAGCACCTGTGTCTGATGAAAATCACAATATCACCAAAACAGCACCTGTGTCTGATCAAAATCACAATATCACCAAAACAGCACCTGTGTCTGATGAAAATCACAGTATCACCAAAACAGCACCTGTGTCTGATGAAAATCACAATATCACCAAAACAGCACCTGTGTCTGATCAAAATCACAATATCACCAAAACAGCACCTGTGTCTGATCAAAATCACAATATCACCAAAACAGCACCTGTGTCTGATCAAAATCACAGTATCACCAAAACAGCACCTGTGTCTGATGAAAATCACAATATCACCAAAACAGCACCTGTGTCTGATGAAAATCACAATATCACCAAAACAGCACCAATGTCTGATCAAAGTCTGAGTAAATATAGGTACCTGTACCAGTACCTCATCAAAATCAAGATATTTATAATACCAGTACTACCATCCGAATCAGGTCCTTGGTGACGACATAACTGCAGCATCTGATACATGGCCAGCAGCTTTCTCAGAAACCAACCACATAGCATAATTAGGTTCCTATTCGGATTCCTCGCAAAATACAGACTTGTTATGGAAAATACTAAGCATAAATCCAAGGAATCAATTCATTCAGGTCCACATGGATTGATTACTTTCATGCCCTGCTAAGCAATATGCCAGCAATATCATGGCTGGCACAAGAGAGATGGGCTTCACATTACACTGCAAACCCTTGAGTCTCACATGCAGCCTGGGTTAACAAAGGTAATAATGTCCATTATGTTGTATGCCCTTCTAGCATGGCTGTGCACCGTGGAGTTGACACTAAATAATTGGCCTTATTATCTCACGTCCCGGATTATCATGTCTGACATCAAACCTTTAGCTTTCTCATGATGACCAAATGATATAATCACCAGGCCACCCAATGCTCCCCATCTCATGTGGGAGATATCCTAAATTGGAGGAATCTTTTTCAACCATCTGCTGAAACGTTATCATTATTCTGAGTAAAGGTCACACAAGGAAAGGTTTGTAAACATTGTACCTATGTAGAAGCAAACCCAGGGCTTAAGCATGAAGAGCAGACACTTTAACCATTAGGCCACCCCATGTCATGTCAGAGATATCCTTTGATGAATTGTATTCTTCAAAACAAGTAGGGGAACCTGAACTTTGAAGTCTGGTAGAAAGAAAACCCATTGAGGAACATTACAATGACATTCATCTTGTGTATGCAGTATCATTTCACGTTACAACCACACGAAAACACATTATGCACAGGAAGCATGTGCACAACATGGGAGTCTCCTACACGTGCATGGGTGTCATTATGAATCTTGACGCTTTTCATGCAGGTCGATAAATCACTGTAGACCATTTTTTCCAATAATTTTCTTGCATCTGTGCATGGTCAGGGTTTTCAGGGTCAAATCACACAGTACTGACTGAAAATTGTAAACCTGAAATATTCATGTCATACTCCAGTTATCTAACAAGGGGGATAACTGGACGAATAGCATTGCTTTGAATGAAATCCATGTGGTGACGCATTCTCAAATCATCCATTATCATATCAAGATTGACTTAATCCCATATATCTCCCAATTTCGACAATCGTACATTGAAAGTAAAGTTCCCTTATTTTTTTTAAGAGCATATTGTCAACAACCTCCTGAAACATCATTACTTCCAATATGCTCAGGGAAGGATCAAAGGCATCAACAACAATATGCCTTTCCTTTGGCTGTCAGTTATAAATTATCAGCTTCATATTCGATTGCATTAGAATACAAGGTGAATAAAACGATTTTTGATGCCAAGAAAGTGCTCGAAGTCAGGCCAACTGGAACAACACCACAAACCGGTTTCAGGTTGGGCTTGAGAAAAGTGGATTCATCTGCCATTTAGGGAACCGGCTACGATTCTGTTCTTTACTTTGGCTAGGGTACATTTCTGTGTACAGAAACGTACCTGGGGTAGATTAATGTAGTACCTGTGCCAACTACATCCCCTTCAGCCCTAATTCATGTTATCCTTGAGCAATTAATTTCAACCCTCTGCTGAAACATTAGAGCGAGTTCTGAGAGGTAAAGGAGTCTCAGTTCTCTCCCACAGACACTGCCTTCTGCACTAATCAACTTCACTGACAACACCACATGGGCAGTTACAACAGAGAAAGGGGGCTAGGATTACCAAGGTGTTGAGATCCCTTCGTGCAGCATGTTGAGCTGGCTGATGCTTGCTCAGCAGATCAATATCACACAGACTGTCATCAGAAACCCTATAGCTCTACTGGAGAACTCTATGCTCATCTGATCTGTCAGTTGATCACAGTCCAATCTGATCTGTCAGTGATCACAGAGAATGATATTAGTCAATCCATCACTACAATCTGACTACCCAGATATCTATCACTGACACCTATATCAAGGGTTCCATTTTTTTTTTTTAAAAGACAAGTGACTTCAAGAAAGTCATGACTAATTTTCCACGTGCCCTGATTTTTATGACATAGTCATGATGATGCAATTATGAAAAAATAAATCAATAGATATTTGATGTTAATATTTAGGGACTAGTTATCGAGAAGTGACAAATAGTAAACAAAGATAACTCTACTTTATTATCATTGTGAAATTTAACAGAGTCATTTTGAGCAAATTTGAAAATAAATTCCATTTTAACTGCAGTTTGAAACAGTAATCAGATATTATATAGTAGCCCATGGACAAGTAAGATACGACTATTTCATTGCCCCAACTGACTTGTCCAGTGTGTTAGACAATGGGATTTTTTAACCCCTGCTATATGAAGAACATTAACCTGAATAATATCACGTTCAATCTGACAGTTATTATACTGAAGAACCATTTGATAACTGGGTAACTCCATTCAAAATCATACAGCTGCGATGAGTTCAGATTAAATATCCTGATTCTCAAGCCCCTGTGAAGGGGTGACATAACTTCAAAATTGATAATACTGTACAATGGTACAGTGGCACATGTAGATTCACTCATAATTTTTCCACTATACTGGCCGATTTTCTTGTTGATTTTCAAGATGAACAACATAACTGACATTGGAAAGTCAACTGGACACTGGAACAGCGTGTTATACAAATTTGCTGGCCTGACAGAAAATAACTTATTTTCAGATGTACCAGTCCAGTGTTTTTTTCTGTCAGGCTATACTTTTGTATTTGGGATATGATGACACATGTCAACCAAGTCAGCGAGTCTGATCACCCGATGGCCTTTACGATAAGCATGGGTTACTGAAGATTCATTCTAACCCAGATGTGATAGTTGTAAACAGTAAAGAAGCTTAGAAGTTGAAGCGATTGAGATATCTGAACATAAATTTGTAATTTGTTGTAGTTCTCAAAAAATACGAATAAAGATCATAATCAACATTTCCACTGCATCTCTTCTTTAGACGAACAAGGTGGTCCTTCAGTTTGAAAACAATTCAACCAACAGTCTACAAGTTATTACCTGAAGAAAACTGTCACTAAAATCATGTAACTATAGATGTCACTTGGCTTACTTGTCAGTTACATGTCAGAGTAGCTTCCCTTGAAATGTCATGAGGATTGATTGCAAAAGGATCAAAAGCTGATAATGAGACACTGACTAAAACCAAATACACAGTATCTAATATCAAAAATTACGCACGTTGATCATGCAATGGCCGTGCAGATATCCCCCTAATCCATCAATCCTTTAATTAAAACAAACTGTGCATTTGCTGCACGATTATAAGTCTCTGTTTGGTGCCTATGCAGTGCCTGTGCAATGCCACTTACAGTCCATGGGTTTACGATTTTATTAATTTGTAAAACTCCACTGTCTGAATAAATTGTAGAGGTTGGAGCGATGGTACAATCATATGACAATCGTAAGGCTGCTGCCTGAAACTACAGGCAGAGTATGGGTGCGATAGACCCATTGTGGCCCAAATGGGAACCAGGCGTAACATAAATCTGAATTTAGAGGGTTAAACAAGCAAACAATACAGTTTCTGAATGACATATTTTTCCTCACAATTCCAGTAAGCATTTTGTTACCATCTCCACACAAGGACAGGCATAGCCTGTACAATCCCTTCAAACGCAGAAGACCTCACCTGGGTTTCTAAACAATACTGCCTAACATTTTCATTCCGTGTTTAGGCAAGACCGATTTCATTTCTTGTTTTACGGATCCGCTGAGCTCAGAAAATAAAATCCTAATGTTTTTATTGGTTACAAATGTAAGCTCACAAGAAAATACCTTTTAGGTTTTTTACCCATATTCACTTCAATAATTGCCAAAAGTGAGATAATTTAGTATTTCGAAACAATATTACTTTGATTGAAAATTTTATTTTCATTTTTTCCCCACCTGCTTTTAGGTATTCAGAGGACAGAAAACTGTAAAACAAGAAATAAAATTGGTCTGACCTAATATTTATACAATAAACTGAATGTGATTGGCTATTGCTACTTAATGGGGAGTGAGCTATCTTACATGGAATGATGAGACAGAGGGGAGTCCTTAATCCTTATAGTTCTAAACTGTTTAACCAGGGACTGGGATAAAGAACTTGGAGAATGGACCATTTTCAGGATTATTAGTTTTTTTCTGAATTTCGAATGGGCAGTGTATGAAACTCCAAATAAAACCAGGCAGCCCACCGGGCTGATAACTGAAAAATGTTGCTGGCCCTGTCAACATGTAACCAGTCCTGTATTGAAAACAGGAAACTGAGGTAAGGTGTTAAATTACTCTTGTCAAAGAATTACTTATAGTGAGGCAAACTAAAACATATGCAAAAGCAAACTTTACAAATTGAGACAAACAGGCAAAGTCAGAATAGTCAGTATCTTTGGCAAGAATGGTCTCTACATGTTCATCATGCAATTAGCACAAGGGACTTGTAACTCTCCTTGTGTAAAACATGCGCAACAACAAATTTAACGAAACAAGGAATCATTCTTTAGACCAGTCAGGTTTACTGTTAGATAAAAGGGTAGGATGACCTGTGGAAGTTATGGTTTCATTGATCATGAACTATACATAGACATATATTTTCAAAATATCACCTGTAGTCAAAGATATGGTAAAATATATACCAACGGAAAATGGACAGGCGCACAAGGTTGCTTGGTTGCTTGGTTGCTTATTACAATACGCATGCTTCTTATCTCATGGTTCTGGTTCTATTGAGTTGTCACAAGGAAAAAGCTTACCTCTGCCTGTATTGAGAAGACGCTGGACACAATGCTGAGCTCCTTGGTTTCAGGGTTCTTTTGGACGCTGCAACAGAACACAGAATTTTTCTATACTGGGCAAATATGACTGCAGTGAAAACTCCTCACAGACAGCCAGAGGACTAGAAATCTAATCCAGCAAGAGTTATGTCCCTTGGTTTCACTTCTGAAATGAACAGGCATTGACTTTCACGTAGATTAAAACATAAATAATCACAAGAAATTAATGGGACCAAATAAAGTCTCCCTGACTTTCATTACTCTCTGCTTTAGAGATTTAAAAATACACTGTAAATACTTGCAAAAGTACTGTACAAAAGAAGAAGAGATAGATAGTTGAGAGGGGGACACTCAGAAATGGCCTTACCATGAATGAGACAGAGAAAGATTGTCCCCAACTTTTATCGCCTTGTGTTTTAGAAATTTAAAAATTCAACAACATAAATACATACAATACAGTATGATAGAAGTAAAGATAGATAGCTGTGAGCGAGTGAGTGAGTGAGTGAGTGAGTGAGTGAGTGAGTGAGTGAGTGAGTGAGTGAGTGAGTGAGTGAGTCCTATAATAGCCTGTATTGCTTCTTGATTGTTGTTGTTTAAATGAGACATGATACGCTGTAACCAAATTTCCCACAGGATAATAAAGCATTATCTCACCTCACTTTATTCTATCTTGACTTAAACATCCCCTCCTAGAAACCTTCTTAAAAATTTACATGACACATCTCTGAGTCACTGAGTGAGTAAACTAAACTACAGTGTAAACTAAACTAGTGTATGAGGATTCAGATCTACAATGAATTTTGTCAACTGACAACAGGGCCCATTGGGGACAAAAATATATCAGCAGCTGATTTTAATTCCTATAATGATTGCTGAAGACTCATCTGTTTTCACTGTATTATTACTAGCTACCTGACTCTCATTATGTATATTTGTGTATTATCCACCCACTTTGTTAGTGCTTTTAGCATGGACCTTGTGCATGGAAAAGGCGCATTATAAGATTTATTATTATTATATATCACTTGATAAATGTTTCACGTGAAACGTTAGACAGTAACATTGAAAAGGTATGGCTTCAGTTTAGATTAGAAAATGTTAAGGCACCGATTTCTCGAAACAAACTTAAGTCTGAGTTTTGACTTAAGTCTGAGATATTTCAAATTTGAGAAAACGCTTTTCACAGAATGAACTGAAATCGGTACACAACTCAAACTATATTAAACAGTTGAGTTTCGTGGATAGATGACTTAAGGTGTTCGGGTTTTTATATTTAGAAATGCAGTTGAGTTAAAAATTCAGCTGTTTCAAATTGTGAAACTCAGTTTGAGATTTGAGTAAAAACTTCATTTTTTTTCGAGAAATCGGGGCCAGGTTGTTAATTAGGAGATAAACATACTGTGTTGGAAAATCAGAGGTATATAATGAAATTTGAAATAGATTTAGAACTGATTGTATAGCATAAGGTTATAAATAAAAAAAAATCAGAGCTATTATAATTTCGTTATATACCTTGTTATATAAGACAGTACATTTATCTTCATTCTACCATAACTGCTATATGAAGATTTAAAAACAATACACACTCTGTTGGAAAATCAGAGGTGGGTAACATGATTATATACCTCTGAATGACTTTGATGAACCAATCACAATCCAGTATTTATTGAAGTCATGGTAGAACTGCCCTTAATTGATTCCAGAGAGATAGCATCAAGAAGAGACTCACATCTACAAATGTGAATAGTGTCAGCTGACAACAGGGCCAGTTGGAGAGAGATACATATCACTTTATGAATGCTTCAGTGCATCAGTGTGTGTCAAAGTATCATTGAATTATTTGTTAGTGTATCACTGTACGAGTGTATCAGTGTATCGCTGTACCAGTGTATCATTATGTCATTGAGTCAGTGTACCACAGTGTATCATTGACGTCCTACCTGATGAGTTCTTTGTAGAGAGCCCTGGTAAACTCGAGGTACTTGTCCAGCACGTCCTCATACTGACAGAGCTGGCCTCCTAGACACACATGCTTGAAGAGGCGGAACAAGAACTCATCTCGGTCTGCATCACTGAATGTGTCGTAGTTATCAGAATCTTCCAGTAACAGCACCTGGAAAAAAGGACAATAGTCACAACACACCTGTGGTCTGTCCCACTCAGAAAATAAACGCACACCTGGCGCCTGTCCTATGCAGCCATTAACACATATCTGGAGCCTCTCAAACACAACAAAGAACCACACACCTGAGGTCTGTCCCACACTGTCGAACACATCCAATAAACAAACACCTGGGGTCTGTCACCACAAAAAATACTGAACACTTGAAATCTGTCCCGCACTGTTCGAAAACTATAATAACGATACACCTAGAGTCTGTCCCGCACAGCCAATAAGCACACACCTACAGCCTGTCCCACATAAAAACACACCTGATATCTGTCCAACAGAACCAATAAATATACCCTTGGGGCCTATCCCACACAGCCAACAAACACACACCTGGGGCCTGTCCCACACAGAAAATAAATACACACCTGGGGCCTGTCCCACACAGTAAATAAATATACATCAGGTGCCTGTCCCACACAGCCAATAAACACATATCTCAGGTCTCTCCCACACAGAACATAAATACACACCTGGGGCCTGTCTCACACAGCAAATAAATACACATCAGGCACATGTCCCACACAGCCAATAAACACACATCTACAACCTGTCCCACTCAGAAAATACACACACAACAGAGAACAATCTCTATAAGTAACAACTTTTTCATTACCACTCATGAATTAAAGAAGGTGTTATCCATAAAGGTTGTTCTATATTGTAGTTCCTAACTTCCCTAACTTCCAAAATACCACTCCAACAAATAAATACACACCTAGAACCTGTCATCATGTATCAGAAATTCTCATAGGACAATACATGTTGCACACATCAAAGCACCTATGTTGGAAATCAGTAATGACTTTCAAAATAGGCAAATCGGTTTCCAGCTGAAAACTTAATATTATATAATCGAATGGGGGTTGGGACAATTCACTAAATAGATCAGTTTGAAATAAAATCGGTGGAAATCTGTGGATCCACAGAAGATTGCCATCCCTGTGAAAAGGAATATGTATGACATTTTCCATCATGCCTAAACACAAAATATGTGGTTACAGGTTGTAAGAAATCTTGGGTCCAGTACCAGAGATTAAAACATAAAAAAGAAATCGTCACAGAAAAAGTCTTTAAAAAGCACAAACAGTTGAAAAAAACATTTCCTGTCACAATGAGTACATTGTCCAATATGTCAAGAGAATACTAACAGCAAAGATCCAAAACTGTCAAAGGCAAACATGTTTACCACAAGGATGATAGGTATAATAAGTTTCGACAAGAAATGTACACTGATTATGCTTTGAAAGTGGGAAATTAACACTACAGACAGACAGATGCTGGTGGCCCCCATTTTGAAATGATGATAATAACGATAACTAGACACTGAATTTTGCAGAGGCTGATAAAAACACAATGATGTTTAGAAAGTGGTCAGATGTAACATATGTCTCATTTGGAATGAATTTTCTCAGTAAAGTACAGATTCTAGTACTCTTGTTGAGTTGAGTCCCATCTGGTTGAGTAAGCCACAGTAGCTGAGAAACTGAGTGGCTAAGTGAATGGCTGAGAGGGTTTGATGGCTGACACTGGGTGCTGGCATTTAGGTGCCGGTCTCTGGATGTGTGGATTTGAATCTTGGGTGGGACTCAACCAAACGATTACCATAATCGAATCTGCACTTTACTGAGAATGGTAATCCCCAAAATAACATGGTACTGAGGATAATAGACAGAATTACTTGGGTTTAGAGAAGAAAATCACCAGTGACACAAATGACCTCAGATCACCAGGGACACAACTGACCTCAGAAAATCTGTGACAGAATGCACGATGTCCATACCTTTCTTAGTTCATCTGCGATTGTAAAGTCTTCATAGAATTCATCAAGGCATTTATGTAGATGTCCACTCTCTCTAGCAATGTTGTTCTCATAGAGACGGTCAAAAAATGACATGGACAGAACAGAACACGGGATGGACTTGACCTTCACAGACTTTGCTGGGATACCTGATATAGCAAAGATGTAAAGTCAATTAAAGGGATTCATTCCCAAGTTAGAAAACACAACCACCTGTTAGAAGTGATCTTCAGTAAAAGATGCATGTATCAGGAGGTGACTTAACAGGAAGGGTGATCAGGCTCCCTGACTTGGTTGACACATGTCATTGTATCCCTATTTATTAGATTGGTGCTCATACTGTTGATCACTATATTTTCTGGTCCAGACTCAATTCTTTACACACCACTACAATATAACTGGTATATTGTTGAATGTGGTGTAAAACTAAACTCATTCAATCACTCAATATCAGCCTTAGACAGAGCCAAGATGAATCCTTAGATATTCCTAGAAATGGAAGGCAAACTTTTGTGTATTCATTGGGTGTGCCCTTCAAACTGTGATATGAATTTTGTGATACAGAGCAATTCAGCATATTATTAACAGCCTTCATAATAAGTTTCAGGTAGCAGTCACGACATACTACCTACCCACAGGGCTCCAGCGACAGGTAGCAGACACAGTTTGTAACGTTGACAAAACTTCAGGATCATTCATGAAGTCCTGTAATGATAACACGAGAGAGATTTATTACACAACAATCTCAAAGGTGTGTGTGCCATGAGATTTCATAAATTTCGTGACTGTTATCATTCAATAAATACACAAAATAAATAAAACAATTACAAAAATACTCTGAAGAGAAAAACATAATGCAATGACAAAAGATTAGCAGTCTCACATTCAAACTAAATTCCTATGACAGCAAAAGCATTCACACAAATCAGATGTAACCAGCTTTATCCACGAATCAATCTGTTGCTGAAAGATGAAGAAAGAAGGAAAATCCTTCCTCATGATCAATACCCCAGCAAAATAAGTGAGTGAGAGAGTGAGTTTCGTTTTATGCTGCACTCAGCAATATTCCAGCTCTATGGTGGCGGCCTGTAAATAATCAAGTCTGGACTAGACAATCCAGTGATCAATAGCATGAGTATTGATCTGCACAACTGGGAACCGATGTGTCAACAAAGTCAGTGAGCCTGACCATCCGATCCTGTTAGTCACCTGTTATGACAAGCATAGTCGCCTTTTATGGAAAGCATGGGTTGCTGAAGGCCTATTCTACCCTGGCCCTTCACAGGTCTCAAAACGGCAAGAAACCTGATTCCCTCAATCTGTCACTGAAAGATGAAGAAGGAAGGGAAATCCTTCCTCAATACCACAGCAAAATAAATAAGAATATAATTACACAAAATCAAGCTGGCAAAGGATTTCTGAACATTGGATCTGTGTTAGTTTTAAACTGATATCATGGGCTGATACAGTTAAAATGACAAGCCTGCTTACCTGTCCAAAATGTTCCTTCTGGTAGGCTTGAAATGGTTGGTCAAAGCTGTACATCTGTATCTTCATTCTTCCTTTCATTGACCTGGAACAAGTTGCTGTTCTATTGTACGCACAGTAACTAAAGATTAGCTGGTACACCTACAGAATACCAGATACCTACCATCCATATTGTTTAGTGTCATGTTACCCTAAGCCTAAACTAACCCAGAACCTGACATTTTTTTGTGCACTTC
Organism: Haliotis asinina; assembly: GCF_037392515.1. Classification (NCBI taxonomy): domain Eukaryota; kingdom Metazoa; phylum Mollusca; class Gastropoda; order Lepetellida; family Haliotidae; genus Haliotis; species Haliotis asinina. Next base: position 22,605,520 of record NC_090283.1, read on the forward strand.
TAAAGTACACTTCAAAGATGGCAGAAGGTATCAGGTATTCTGCAGTCTTACAGATAAGCTAAATTTCTTTTGTCAGCTCAAAAGGGTCCTAGAAATATTTTAGTTTTGACGATCACTTTTGCAGGAGTTGTACACTTGACAACACAAAGCAGCAAATGCAGTTTTCATTGTAATTATAAGAATTTGTAAGCCCTGGCGATGTGATCCACTCCACCCTGCTTTATTAATGAGGTTGGATTGGGAAGGCTTGTAGAGGGGGGTCATCTTATCTGTCATGTCACACCAAACGTGTTACTCAAGTACAATGATTGATGTTATGAGCGACAGCTGATGCTTTCACAGAATGACACACAATTACGTGACCAGTTTTATGACCTGATCCAGCCTTAACATGGGTTGCTTAACGTTGGGGCCTATTGTAACTTGGAATCCTATCATATCGTTTCTCTGTAACAGTGATATGTTTTCTTACATATTTGCCCACTCTCAGCAGTATTCCAGCATTTAATATGGTGGCATATAAATGATGAATCTTGCATCCAGAGAGTGTTTGATATTAAGAGCATTTCCGTGCCATAACCGTAATAATCATATGACAGTTGAAGAGACCTGTGAAGGTCCAGTTAGAACTGATATTCAGGAAACTCTGTCTGTTGCAAGAGGCGACTAACGGGATCGGGTGATTGAGTTGAGATTGAAAATCTGATGTGCTGTTGTGAAGGACATCCAATGATCAAGGTTAAAACAAACTGCCTTTGATCAGCTGAACTGGATATCAGCGCTATATATGTAAATTAGCATAATAATAATAATCAGTGAGTCATTATTGTGTATGCTCATTGTTTATGTAAAGCGATATTGAATGCATTTCACGTTATAACTATAATTTCAGTCGAGAAAACATAGTGAATAGACTCGCCGTTGGGTACGTTTCTGTACACAAAACTGTACCTGGTGTACATATCAGTTATGTTTGCACATGCCGACAAGGTATGTGTGTCAGTTGTACAGTAAATAACCGCCACGCACATTTTGACGTCAAGAGAAGGTCGCGATTTACATTTTGCATTCTGATTGATAAGCAAGGGTGTTATGAAGCACCTTGCGTCAATCACAAGCACCTGTATTGGTCATACCAATGCCCAATTAAACAAGTGAACAAGTGTGATTCAAGAATGTTCTGCATCTGAGTCCTTAGCAACTGTCTAAGCGTCACTGTCTAGAGCCATGACTTGCGTGACAAAGGTGTGGATTTGAAAATGGAAACTGTAGGCACCATTTTAGTAAATCGTCTTGGTTGTCTTTTCCATCAACAACATCGAAACGCTTTCCACAGAGCTGTTTGAAAGAGAATTTTACGTCTCGGTCGGCCATGTTGGTAATACGGGTTGAACTAAAAGTATCGAAACGAAATTTGAGTATCACCTCAGAATATGCAAACGATATAAGTCAGAGGGAAATACATGCCTAGTTATTTAGGGTAAAGATACACAGATTTGTGAACCGAGATGATTTATTTCTTTTCGTGAACACAACAAGGGTGGTTAAGCGAGAGTAAACTTGTGCGCATTCAAATTACCTCCCTTGATTAGAATTTATCGTCTGCTTCTGATCGGTGTTAACGGACAATATTTACCAAGCAACAACACATAAACTGTACCACCATATGATTCGTGGTGATCATGTTTGAATTTATCGTTTCCATGTGTCTTGTTTAATGGAGTTTTTAAACGTTAGTTATTCAATGCGACTTTTCGACGCCTGAGTGACACACCCTCTCAGAATGTGCCTGGCTGGTTTTTTTTGTCGACACGCGTGCTACAGACAGCAGTCCAAGTTCTCATGAAAGGGTCGTTGTCGACACAGGTTCTCTCTCTCTCTCTCTCTCTCTCTCTCTCTCTCTCTCTCTCTCTCTCTCTCTCTCTCTCTCTCTGTCTCTCTCTTTCTCTCTGTCTCTCTCTCTTCTATGTATGTATGAATGCATGCATGCATGTATGTATGTACCCATGCAAGAATGTTTCGAATTTTGTACTCTAATACAAAATCAACATATAGAAATAGTAAATTTTAATACCCCATGCTCATTGAATCTTGTTGAGTATGGTGTAAAACTAAACTCACTACAGAAACAACCAGTGCTGATCGATGGCCACTATAGCGACACTACCTGAGGCTAAGAATTGTCAGCCTCAAAAGATATTTATTCTGATCCTTTTTTCCATACTAATTCTAAGCTTGTGTGAGAAATTAATAAAGCTGAGATATTGTGCCTGAATAAGAATTATTATTCATTTCTAAAGACGAATTTCCATTGGGCCTGACGACAGAGGTTAGAATACAACTCAATGTATTTGACAAATTGACAAGACATTCTTCAACATATGTCCAAATTATAGGATAAACTGACGAGCAAAAGAACGTACACAGGTTGTGTTTCTTCCAATAACATAAAAAGAACAAAATCTGATGATGGAATGGAGAATGTATATACAAGCACATTGAAATACACTTGTCTTATCGGCAAAATGACATTGTAACATTAAACAGACATGTAGTTATGATTACTGCAGAAGGTTCCTACGATGCTAGAAGGTCAAGGTCATTCAACGCTGCTGTCGGTGGGCCCATATGGCAGCAACACGAAGTCGTCTTGTCGTCACTGTCAACAGCCTCACGCAATGACCCAATGGTGTGACTGCTGATGACGTCACCGTCAACATCAGGTTGCGTAGCAAGTCAAAACCTTGATTACGCACTGATTTCTTTTTGACTGGGTTCCGTCCTATTACGCAACTTTGTGCAATAACCAGTCCAGATTAATTCATTTAACTGGATGCATAATTATTAATGAGCATGATTTAATACATCTAAGCACTTGTATATTGCATTAAAACGCTCCTTCCAATCTTTGCAAACAGCGTGCTCTATCGTACTGAAAAATGGAAACTCGGAAATCGTGGAAATCTGAAAATAAGGCTCTACTGCTAGAAATATTTGGCGGTCTGGTACGGAACTGATATTATAATAATATCAATCTCATTGTGCGTTACTAAACTACACTAAATAAGCATAAAAAAACACATCACATCTCTAACCAGTGAGTCAGATGCATTGTGAACCATTTTCCGACTTCATCAAACAGGGACAGTCTATGACGTCTTATTTAAGGTGATCCGTGAAGGTCCCGGGGTAGAACAGGTCTTCAGCAACCCATGCTTGCCATAAAAGGCGACTTTGCTTGTCGTAAGAGGCGACAAACAAGATCGAGTGGTCAGGCTCGCTGACTTGGTTGACACATGTAATCGGTTCCCATTTGCGCAGATCAATGCTCATGTTGTTGATCACTGGATTGTCTGGTCCAGACTCGATTATTTACAGACCGCCGCCATATAGCTGGAATATTGCTGAGTGCGGAGTAAAACTAAACTCACTCACTCACTCTTAGTTAAGGTCACGTTGCCTACACCTCACCCTAAAACATACTTGTTATTAAAGTTTAAATTAAAATTCTTTTGTAAATAGCATTTTCTTATGAAACAAGGAATTGGAATTCCGTGTAACCAGAGTTGTTTGTGATGTCTATTTGCACTTTCACACGAGAAAATTCGCATCGGCTGAAAAGTGGATCATTATGTTAATGAGATTCATGTTTGGGTATGGTGAATAATCCGCAGATAGCGACCCCATTGAGATGTTGTGACTCTGGGACGCCCAGCTCTGGGTCAATAACATGTCGTATTGAAACGGTTAAACAGCCGAATTATGGTTTGTCTTGTGCAACCCAATGTCCTTGAAATACGGCTGTTGGAAGCACCCATTTGTGAAATTCCCGTGACCTGTCCTCGTTGCGCAGACGTCAATCTTGGCATTTTATTGTGAGATTTTTGTCAAGTGATTGTTCAGACTTCAAGAGGTCTGATACCCTCTGTACGAAAGTTGCAGAGGACAATAATCACAATTTTCAAACATTTATGCAAAACACGTTAATATGTATTTTTTCTTTGCTTTTTTTCTATAAATGAAACATGATGGTTCACACAAACCATACAATCAGCATTCTTCAATAATTTTACCAGTAGGAACTCAAATTTGGGATTGCAGCAATTGCCACCTGTGTGCTGTCTTTTGCTCGTCAGTTAATTAGGGCACTAAAGATGATAACAACTCTGTTAGAAAATGAACTGATACCGAACGTGAGAAAGAGATTATTTTTACGCCGTACTCAGCAGTAGTCCAGCTATATGGCAGAGGTTTGTAAAAAAATCGAGTCTGGACCAGACAATCCAGTAATCAACAGTATGAGCATCGATCTGCGCAAATGGGAACCGATGGCATGTGTCAGTCAAGCCAGCGAGCCTGAAAATCCGATCCCGTTAGTCGCCTCTTACGACATACATAGTCGCCTTTAATGGCAAGCATGGGTTGCTGAAGGCCTGTTATACTCCGGACCTTCACGGATCAATACGCAACGCTCGACTGAGATAGTCAGTCATCTAGGAAGCTCAGGAACAATGCACCAAAGTGCCACCTTTGATATAGTAAAAAAGGATTACACCAGCAGATATATGGGTTTCTATATGGACCATAACGTCAGTGTTCACAAATAGTGTCTGACCCTTTGACAAATCTGGCAAATTCACCAGCGGTCAGATAGAAATCACCAACCTACCAGCCCCAGTGTCCTACTGAATATTTCACAATGTCTTTGTGTGAAGTTGTTATTTGCGGCATATGACACTTGTTTGCTGTTCAGAAATCTTACGTTTGTTATCAGATAATGTTAATAATTTCAATGCAAATTATAAGAAATGTCAAATCTGAAATGTTTGTTAAACTTTATTCTGTCGGTCTTGTGAATTTTCAGTGGGTCAGACAGACATCTGAAACTTACAGGACCCAATGTCCTGTTACTTTGAAACACCATCGTGAACATTGTAACGTTTTCAAATATTAACAAGAAATGCTTCTATGTTTGAACCAGGAACTTGCATGGCATGTGATGGCTTCAAATTGACAATTTCGAGTAGCGACATTTTGATGAATCTTTGTAAAATTTGACAGGCAAATCTGAAATTGTCTCTGCCCTGTGAACCCGTGAAGGTCCCGGGGTAGAATAGGCCTTCAGCAACCCATGCTTGCCATGCAAGGCGACTATGCGGTATCGGGTGGTCAGGCTCGCTGACTTGGTTGACAAATGTCATCGGTTCCCAATTGCGCAGATCGAGGCTCATGTTGTTGATCACTGGATTGTCTGGTCCAGAGTCGATTAATTTCAGGCCGCCGCCATATAACTGGAATATTGCTGAGTGCGGCGTAAAACTGAACTCACTCACTCTGCCCTGTGCACCAACATTCAGAATTTAAATTTTCCGACTGTTCCACAATGCACAATCACATAGGCCGCCCTGATAAGAAGTTCACAGCACTGTACATATGTCGATTAAATTTTTACCATTCGATAAATAAAGAATGGAAAATTAAACAGAAATTATGTGATTGTAAGTAAGATGATTCCCACAAAAGTGCAAAATTTGGCTTGGATCTTACGAATATCAAATTCATGAAAATTATTTATACTACACTAAATTAACATATAAGTCTATGGAAATTTCGTCAAGTGTCCGAACACACTGGACCAGACAAACCGATGACGATTATCATGAGCATAGCTCTTGGCCGCCAGGTTACCAACAGAGGTGACTACTCCTTCTGAGAATCTTCCGCTGTTTGTATATTTAGATATATGACATAGGGGGAAATCAAGTGAAAAGCACAGGGGTGATTATTGATGTTAACTTGCCAACCCTGCAGACAGGAAATCAACACAGATCAATCACAATCTTCCTTTGATCTTGATCACATTGTCTACGTAATCTATTTCAGTGTACAGAAAGCTGTTTCCTGCTGACACTATGTAAAATCCCAAATACCGAAAAATGAGTCTGCATATTGTCAGCAGTGAGAGCTGATGCAGTTCGCTTGTAAAATAATGAGCTTATCGTGAGTAGACCTCAACTATGTACTGTTATGCTTGGACCAAAGTTGTCTTCCTTGATCTATAGTACACCAGAAAGAGTCCTCTTTCCACGAAATAATGCTGGTATGTATCATCTCCAAGGGACGTCTTTGACAATCAACGTTGGCCTTCTGTGAATTTACAGACTGTGAACTCAGTCATGGCTGCGAAATTTCTTCCCATTATGAGAATCAACGGTAGACTCCGTTGGGCAGACGCAGTACGGAAATTCCAACGAACGCAATTCAGTTTTGACCAAATGATGATAGCTCCAAATTGTCCACAAATCCAAACGATAACCTCCCACGAAATGTTGACGTTTGTACTCTCAAAGATGTCTACACTATGTGGATTAACACCGGTATTTATGAGTAACATTTGTCACATTATCTAAAATATAATCTACAAGATACATCATGGTTAAAGATGACCCGCCGCCGAGCAGATCTCATGTCTTCTACCAAAATAATGTGCGACATTCCAAGGAGTGAGTGATTGAGTTTGGTTTTACGCCGCTTTTAGCAATATTCCAGCGATATCACGGCGGGGGACACCAGAAAATGGGCCTCTCACATTGTACCCATGTGGGGAATCGAACCCGGGTCTTCTGCGTGACGAGCGAACGCTTTAACCACTAGGCTACCCCACCGCCCCGACATTCCAAGGAGTATCAGCTCTATGAGAATAGAGTCCACGAAATTATGTCAGTTATTTAACATTCCCAATCTCCAAGTACTCAGTGTTGTGCGATCATCCTTGGCGGTTTTTAAAACTGACGCCATGCAGATCATGAATAGTCTATTCGAGAAGTTTCGAGGACGATCTCCATGGAATGATGTTTTCTTTTATGACGACGTACACGGAATTTCCATGGCACCATGATAGCTGTGTATTTGGTGAAGATCTATCACATGGCTATGATTCATCTTCCTTGAATTTATTCATGTACGCCAATAAACTTCCACGAGGTGAAACGACTGTCTTGATTAACTACAATTTACGAGGGTCAGTGATGGTCTTCCTAGAACTGACGTCTGTGATGTACTCCATAGACACGTCCTCGAGATCCCCCTCATCATCACTGCTCTGCACCGTCACCGTTGTTATTGACAACGGTTGTCGTGGTGATGGGCCGTTGGAACCTTTGTCTCTTTGGCTCATGTAATGCTGTAAATTGATCTTATTCCGAGCAGCAATACTTTCAATAGGTTCATAGTCAGTCTTAAGCCGGTCTACAGTACCGTAGGGAGGTAACGGTGCTAAACGCCGTCTGTTTTTCACAAGCGGAGCTAGTTTACGTGGTAACACATTAGGGGCCATGTAAAATCGCCCCTGTCGTTCGTGCAAAACGCATGAACGTTGGGGAAATGCTTCCGGCCCCATGTGGTACATCTTCCGAGGCATCTGAGATATTTCTGGGTACTTCGGATCACGGAAACGTCCCCTCTTTAGCGTACGCATGCGCTCTATTGCAACCATCATGTACTGTTCATCCCTGTTTTCGAGGCTTTTGCGCAGCTCCTTGATTCTCTGAAGATATTCTTGCTGTCTCACAGCCACCCGCTCGTATTCCCTAAGCCACTCCGGCATAGCGCTGACCAAAGTGTCCTTGCTGTGGAGAAACAAACATCAAGGTTAATATACAGACTATGTCCACAGGTATAACGCACAAAGCTCACCAGCGTATACATTTATATCAAACGATTTTTCCCTTCGATATTTTTCTGTAAGATGTTTACTTTCTCACTCTCTCACTGTCTCTACCTCATGTCTCTACCTCATGTCTCAACCTCATGTCTCCACCTCATGTCTCTACCTCATGTCTCTACCTCATGTCTCTGCCTCATGACCCTACCTCATGTCTCTCCCAAATGGACAAGAAACGGTTGCACTATACGATCTTAGCTCTATTCTACCCGAGTTCTCGGATGTTCCAAAAGTCGCAAATTGTTATTGCACTCTATTGGGGAAACAGATTGTTCAAGTCTCAGGTTCACCCCGATTATTCCCCTTGTCAGCCCAATGCCTGTGCTGGCGTCTTCAATCAATCCGGATCTTCCCGGGTAATTAACAATAAACTCGCTCTAAGTGATCAGACTATTACATGCTGTTGACTGGAACAAATGCTAGGTAGCTACAATAAATCAGCACATGTTCACAAGCCTCCAAACTATGTGTTATGGATGAGTACCACATTCACCATACCGTACAATTCGGCGTAGAGGTCCCTACCCTAAAGTATTTTTTACATGCCAAAATATGTATTGTTCCTAAACATTTATACTATTGGAATTCCCATTCTTCTGAACAAACTGAACAAAACAGCAAATATTTGAGTATGGCCAGATCTAACATGGATTCTTGAAATTTGTTGTTCGAGAAAATACCAAATCGTGATACGCGTCGGGAATTAATAATTCTGACATCATTTATTAGAAGTTCTGTTGTTGCGCCATGTTTACCACAATTAAAAAAAGTCAAAGTATATTTCATTAATAAAGGAGAAGGGAATAGGACTAAGTACGCATCCGTGACTCACTGCATTCGGACAATCAAAAAAAAGGTCAAAGTATATTTCATTAATGAAGGAGAAGGGAATAGGACTAAGTACGCATCCGTGACTCACTGCATTCGGACAATAAAAAAAAGCCAAAGTATATTTCATTAATGAAGGAGAAGGGAATAAGACTAAGTACGCATCCTTGACTCACTGCATTCGGACAATCAAAAAAAAAGTCAAAGTATATTTCATTAATAAAGGAGAAGGGAATAGGACTAAGTACGCATCCGTGACTCACTGCATTCGGACAATAAAAAAAAAGTCAAAGTATATTTCATTAATAAAGGAGAAGGGAATAGGACAAAGCACGCATCCTTGACTCACTGCATTCGGACAATCAAAAAAAGAGTCAAAGTATATTTCATTAATAAAGGAGAAGGGAATAGGACTAAGTACGCATCCTTGACTCACTGCATTCGGACAATCAAAAAAAAGGTCAAAGTATATTTCATTAAAGGTCACATGCAACCAAAAAATCAAACATAATTAAAACACATTTATCACTTATTCATGACATATAATATACATTGCTGCTTTAAAAAAACCAAATAAACAAAATTATAAGCGTACAATCGCGATTCAAATGTGCAATATTTTGTATTTGGGCTTACTTCCCCCGAAACGAAGCCTTCGGGAGACCGAACCCAGTCATAGCGGGTGGATATGCACTCAAGTGTAAGGACGGCTTCCGATTGGCTGTTTCATTTGCTGATATGCTGAGGGTTCATTGTGTGCACAGAAAGATGATCTGTTTGATGGGCATTTTAGAAGTATAGCCAGTCACAAGAAAGTAAGATTCTTTATGGATAACAACTTCTTTTTGTGTACTTGATGCGTCGTTTCAGTATGGATTCATATAGTGTTGTCAAACAAAATCGCATACACTAAAAGAAGTCGTTATCCATGAAGAATGTACATACAGATGTTGGGTTTGGAAAATACATGTTCTCTGAATTTGAGTTCGATCCAATCAAATATCATGTCAGTAGAGATGGTAAACTAGTGCGTGGCTGTAATCTGTCCAAGTACAGAGCAGGACTTGAGTTTGCACAAGTTTCCGTCAGATCCAGTCATCCGAAAAAAATGAATGTAGTTTGTTTGCAACCCACAGACATAAAAACATGTCATGTGTATCACACGTACCTAATTACATAATGTGACAGGCACGGGACTCGAGTGCACGAGTCATAAATCAACTTGTTTTCTTCATGTCGTATAGTCTGATAGGTGCTAAGTTTAAATTGCACGTGGTCACTGACTGAAGCTGTGTATTGCATGTTGTCTTTAGCACACAGGCATGCAGTCATATAGGTGTGAATATACCAGACAATGAGCTTTCTCTGTGACAGAGACTGCTTGCCACAATCAACAAATTTTTTTTACATAACGAGTAGATTATTTACATGTTTGTGTACACAACCAGGATTAGACTACTGCTCACGACCTAAGACGCTGGACGTGCATACTGTTTCAAGCTCCAAGAACCTATTCACTGCGCATGCATTATGGACGCAGCGCAGCACAGCTGTTGAAACCAGTTTTCCCCCCAGCGCTGGGGGGAATTTAGTGAAACGTTTGAACTCCGATTTCGCGGGCTTTTCTTTCATCGCGTTTTTTTCAACTTTATAGGTTGAATTGGCATTTTTTATGATTTGTTCCGGTAAGTGCATACCGAAAGGTCCCAGAATCTGCAAAGTTGTGTTTTACGTTGCATGTGACCTTTAATGAAGGAGAAGGGAATAGGACTAAGTACGCATCCGTGACTCACTGCATTCGGACAATCAAAAAAAAGGTCAAAGTATATTTCATTAATAAAGGAGAAGGGAATAGGACTAAGTACGCATCCTTGACTCACTGCATTCGGACAATCAAAAAAAAGGTCAAAGTATATTTCATTAATGAAGGAGAAGGGAATAGGACTAAGTACGCATCCTTGACTCACTGCATTCGGACAATCAAAAAAAAGGTCAAAGTATATTTCATTAATAAAGGAGAAGGGAATAGGACTAAGTACGCATCCGTGACTCACTGCATTCAGACAATCAAAAAAAAGGTCAAAGTATATTTCATTAATAAAGGAGAAGGGAATAGGACTAAGTACGCATCCGTGACTCACTGCATTCGGACAATCAAAAAAAAGGTCAAAGTATATTTCATTAATGAAGGAGAAGGGAATAGGACTAAGTACGCATCCTTGACTCACTGCATTCGGACAATCAAAAAAAAGGGTCAAAGTATATTTCATTAATAAAGGAGAAGGGAATAGGACTAAGTACGCATCCTTCACTCACTGCATTCGGACAATCAAAAAAAAGGTCAAAGTATATTTCATTAATAAAGGAGAAGGGAATAGGACTAAGTACGCATCCTTGACTCACTGCATTCGGACAATCAAAAAAAAGGTCAAAGTATATTTCATTAATGAAGGAGAAGGGAATAGGACTAAGTACGCATCCGTGACTCACTGCATTCGGACAATCAAAAAAAAAGCCAAAGTATATTTCATTAATAAAGGAGAAGGGAATAGGACTAAGTACGCATCCTTGACTCACTGCATTCGGACAATAAGAAAAAAAGTCAAAGTATATTTCATTAATGAAGGAGAAGGGAACAAGACTAAGTACGCATCCGTGACTCACTGCATTCGGACAATCAAAAAAAAAGTCAAAGTATATTTCATTAATGAAGGAGAAGTTAACAAGACTAAGTACGCATCCGTGACTCACTGCATTCGGACAATCAAAAAAAAAGTCAAAGTATATTTCAATAATGAAGGAGAAGGGAATAGGACTAAGTACGCATCCTTGACTCACTGCATTCGGACAATCAAAAAAAAAGTCAAAGTATATTTCATTAATGAAGGAGAAGGGAATAGGACAAAGTACGCATCCGTGACTCACTGCATTCGGACAATAAAAAAAAGTCAAAGTATATTTCATTAATAAAGGAGAAGGGAATAGGACAAAGCACGCATCCTTGACTCACTGCATTCGGACAATCAAAAAAAAAAAGTCAAAGTATATTTCATTAATAAAGGAGAAGGGAATAGGACAAAGCACGCATCCTTGATTCACTGCATTCGGACAATCAAAACAATCTGCTACGTCATTCCCACAACGAATAAATGGTTTAACATTGGTGTACATAGCCTTCAGGATGGAAATTAAAACACTTTACCTTTCAGGCTACTTTTTGTGATGTATCGCCATCAACAGAGTAAATCGCGCTCATAGAATCAACAATAGTAGTTTGTGCCACAAATTAGCCTAAAGCGAAATAATATACCGTTAAATATAAAAAGTTTATAAAATCACTGAAACATCCCAATGCTATTCGTTTCTAACGTGTAGTGATGTGAATTCATACACACCCAATGAACAAGCAGCGAGATTACCTTTATAAACATGTATTGGCAAAATGCCTATGACTTGAACAGATTCATTTATATAAAAATTCAAATGGAACATAGACGTGTATTTGATTAATATCCAGTTACTACAAATACTATACAAGCTAATCTTGCGAACTGCAGAGCGTTAATAATTAACTAGACGTATTAAGTGTGCACACATTCTTATACTTAGCAAAGGTCTTGCTGACCTCGTTAATCTGGTTTGTATGTATTCTATTAATACTAAATTTCACTAGCAATCGTCAACAAGAGCTTTCCTTCTAGTAACATGTCAATATACAAGAAAGGACACATCTTGCCAATTACATATATATTTGCACAATCTGCAATAAATGTTGTAACCTAGATGTCTATTTTTGCTATCTGTCGTTGAATACCACACACAAGGCCTATGAACGGCTGGATGACATTGACATTTTTACTATGCTTCATACTGTTCAGGGTAGTTTTTTTCTAAACAAACAGGAAGATTATATTGAGATCTTACCTGCTGCAAAACAGGTCTGTAGCATGCCGTTTGCAAAGATGGAATTGCTGGGAGTTCATTTTCATGTCCGTTCACTTCCCATGCATATATCGTGTGGGAAAGCTCAAAGTTACCCAACAATTCACAGTGATATATAACGATGGACGTATCAGCGGGACATCTGACGTGATTTAATCATACCTGTGCACGGCATCATTACCTGCTGGTGCTCTGTCTTATATTTCTTATCATATCATGTCTTAAATCTCTATCACCGACAGGCTTACCTGTTCAAAGCTCGACGGTTTCTTGCATCTCAAATGACCATGTGTTGAAATCGAATACTTCAATTTTTCAGCTGGCATGACATGGGTATATTTAGTCCTGTGTTGTGGAGATTAGCAGCACACTCTCTTATCAGTTTCTCCTTTGCGTTCTTTGTTAACTCTGACATGCATCGATACGTTTGTTTTCCGTGAATACAGATTACGGATCAGAGAGCGAGAAACCGTCATTGATACCACTGCAGTTGTCTCCCTTACGTGGATTCGAAAGCGTGTGTTATGTGTGGCCAGTGAGAAATGTAAAATTGAAAGTAGTTTAACTGTGTATGTGATGAATGTCAGTTGAGGTATGTAGTTCTAACCACAGACTGAATACAATGTTTAAAGTAAATCGAATAGATTAAAGGTCACATTGTTGACTACTAGATTCAGTCGAATCTTAAAGGCCGGTCTTTATCTTCCACGATCACAATGAGGTTTTAGGTTTTGTGATCCGACCCATTTCGTCTCTAGTCCTAAACGTTGTAGTGAGTGAGTATAGGTTTACACCGGAATTACTTTGAAATTAATGCCTTGTGTGAATTCTATGCATCCGACATTCGTCCAAATAATACTAATGGATTAGTGTTAAAGGGTGGGGATAGCTTTGTGATAGTTTAGTTCTAAGACAATTCATTTACGAGGAAGAGAAAAAACTTTGTTTCAGCTATGAAGACTTTTGAGGTTTGAGAAAGATCAGAAAATTGGTCAGATCCCATCCTGGTTCCCGGTCCTCTCTGTATTAATGAGAACCCCAGGACGATCAGTTCCCATCCTGGTACCCGGGCCTCTCTGTATCAGTGACAGCCCTAGGAAGGTCAGATCCCATCCTGGTTCCCTGGCCTCTCTATATTAATGAGAACACTAGGATGTTAGAGCCAGTCTTGGTTCCCGGGCCTCTCTGTATTAATGATAGCCCTAGAACGGTCAGACCCAGCCATTACTCGTTGAACTGGCCTTTACTTCTCTCAAGGCTAGATACATTGCATAATCAAAGTTTACAGAGGTCAAAAGACAAAGTAAATAATGACGACTTAAGTCTGTTTTAAATTGCATAATACAGAGCGATAAAAGGTTGACAATTTCATCAAGTCCTAGACATTTTTACTTTTAAATAGACTTATCATTTTTAATACAGATGGTCTCTTGTTGTACAGTGCTGGAAGTAGTATCGCAGATAGTTGAAATTATTACAATTAAACAAGCAGTGGTTTTCATCTCCTGTATCATTTGAAACACGTAGGGTACATTTTCTTAAAAAAATATCTATTTTGTACCCTCTGCCAGTTTCGATCGGCAATCGATGACACAAAAATCTAAACAATGTTAAGGCGATTTCATGTTACTCAGGTAAATGTAGGTAGAAATCAACATAAGTGTTTAATAGTTTTTTAAGTAAATAAATTGAACGTGAATAGTTGTTTTCGAATCTAATCTTGGGTGATACTTCTAAATCAGTGTACCAATTCTGTATAAACAAATCTATGACACTATTGTTTATCATATGCTTCATCCATTTTAAAAACTATTGAATCATTTAAAATTGGAAATAATATACTGAGTCCAAAACGAAACTTCACATTCTTTCTCCAGGGCACTATAAAAGAACAAGAGATGGTTAGATGGTTAATTTGTTACTATTTCATTGCTGAGATCTGTGTGATGTACTCGACACACTGACAGTGCCACAATCAGTTCCATTAGGCTACAGCGCCGTTCCAAAACATGGGTATACAGAATGTCAAGTCACAAGAAAAATAGAAATTCGAAATTTCTCAGTTCAATATTGTGTATGGCCGCCCCGCGTATCCAACACTGCCTCATCGACTGCCTGGTGCTTGTGAACACGTGGTTGGGAATTCTGCGCCATGGCTCTTGCTTGGCTGCGCCAAGTTCCTTCAAATTCCGAGGTTGGTTCCTAAGGCCAGGAAGCCTTCTCCCAAGAGCATCTCAAACGTGCTGTATTGGATTAATTTTAAGGTGAGGGGACCTCGATTGCCAATCCATAAAGTTGATTCCAGCGTTATGAAGGAAATTTCGTGTCAACACGATCCGGCCGAGCATTATCATGCTGGAACTGTAGACATGGACCATGACCCGCCATGAAAGGAACGAGTTCAGGGGTGAGCACCTGGGTGCCTATTCTCCAAAGTGTCCTAGCTAAGACAGATCCTAACTAGTTAGGACAGGAGTTATGACATCCTACTGTTAAGATAAGACCCATTCTCGAGACGATCTTATCCTTGTCCTAAGTTGAGTAACAGATCCTGGTTATTACAGCGAGCTCTTCAGTAGATGAGATAGAAAAAAACCTTCACTAAGTTCACCTAAATATTATTTATAATTCATTGCATTTAAAACACATATGTAAGGGCAGCTACGATCTTGTTTACAAGACAAATTATGAGACTGGAAATCGAAGTACAAAGTTTGAAAGTGGTAAAAATCGGTTTTGGGTGGACGTACTTGATCTAGAAGAAATTGTAATTAACTATATTTTTAATCAAAATTCACTCACTGTATCGAGAAAAAATAGAGTGAAATCTTACTCAAATAGATCTAAACTATTTCATCAGATCTAAGTATTGTTACATGTTAACATATTCGATATTTTCATCATATCAAATTTTCATTTATTAAACTAGGACATAACATTTGTCGTCCGATTTTGAAAGTCTACCAAGAAGAGAATTAAGACGTGTAAGAAATATTTTCACTTGATTTTCTCAATGATCATCATGACTTGAACTTTCATTATGCGTCATCTCAGAGAAAGTGAAAATTCACTTAGGAAATAAACAGAAGTTACTTCCCTTACCGAGTTGGCCTTGACATTGACATTTCAGAGGAATGTGACAATAGGTAAGAATAAAAATACATATCGTTTGTAGATCTACAGAATATGTGTATTGCAACAAGTAAGTGATATTCACTACTGATAAATTGATGATATAAAAAAATCTTCTTAACTCGTAAAAACTGCTGGCTGTTGTAAATTCACCTGTAATTAAGTTTAGTTTCTCACAACGTCAAAATTAGTGAGTAAACAAGTACCACACCATGTTGATTTCCACTGAGATGGATTAAGGACAAGTCAGAACCTAGCCTAGTATTTCTCCTTAGTTGGGATATCCTATCGCTTGGATACTTTTTTGAGAATAAGGTAGGACACCTATCCTAGACCCTAGGATTAAAGCTAGGATGTCCTACAGCTAGGATACTTTCGAGAATAGGGGCCCTGGTGGCGATAAACAGCAGCTGTGAGGTTTCCACGGATGACCAGAAGTCGGGAACGGTTGTTCCCATAGAAAGCATCCCACACCATGCAACTTCCGTCCCCGAATCTGTCGACCTCCTGTACACAACATCGAGCATACCATTTACGACGTCGTCTCCAAAGTCTATGCCTGCCGTTCGCGAATCTGAGGGTAAACCTGGATGCATCGCTAAAGACGACTCGACTCCAGTCTCTCTGGGTCGGAGGTGACGTTGGGCCCACAGCAGACGCTGACGTTGATGAAACGGCGTCAATACTGGCACACGATATGGACGCCGAGAATGGAGATTGGCAGACTGCAACCGATTTAGAATGGTCTGTGAGCACAGTCGACCTCTAACCACCTCAGCCCTGGTTCGTATAGCCGGCTTAAATCTGTCACGTAGGTGACGTAGGACGATTTATTATCGGGTGATTTATAACAGACATTTTACGAGATATGATACAATATGTTAGATAACTTTACGTTCCTAATCACCACTTGAGAAGCGATCTATGTTGGCGAATCCCCTTTGACCGGTGATGAAGTAAGTTTATCAGCCGTGAAGAAGGATTACGCCTTCTCACGATAGAACTGCTCGTGTCTGCCTGGCCCCACGAGAACCTGTCATGTGAAAGTCTAAATGAAAGGTTGGATGTTTAAATGCATTGTTCGAGTTTGCACCAACGTCGAGTCTTTTAAATGAACATGTTCTACAGAAAACAAATCTGAGATTTTCTTAATGAATAAGAGCCCCTTCTCTATTTTCGGAGAGAACAAATCTGCATTGGTATAATTGCTTGTAAGTTCACAAGAGGAAAGTTTATTATCAAACAGCACTAACATAACATGTGTGTTTGTGTGTGTGCGTGCGTGCCTGCGTACGTGCGTGCGTGTGTGTGTGTGAAAGGAATAGTAACTGTTATTGATTCACATTCTCTACTCATATACACACCCTCCCCTCCAATTCTAAATAATATATAGATAATCATTTTCACCCGTAAATGCAAAATACATAACTGTGTGGACTTCGAGTTCAGTGATCTGGAGATTGTCCACAGTACAAACTTAGCCAGATGAACTTGACATGTGTGTTTCAGTGTCTGTATGACCTTGCAGTGCATTAATTTAAACGTATTATATATTATATATTATATATTATATATTATATATTATATATTATATAAGATGAACTGGATATTTAAAGGTCACATATACTCTAGTAGGGTACAAATGCAAAATCACTTGCTTACACCGTTATAAATGAAACCCCGCCATTAAAACTACTCATTTCGACATTTAATTAACTTAAGTCGACCTTTTTGTCAACAGTGCACAATTCTCAGCCGCAAACGAAATTTCAACCGATCAGAGCGGCGCGTTTCCGTGACGTAATTGTAGGTGTAGAAATGAGGGTCTGTGCAGTATTCATCTACATTTCAGGGGTGAAACTATTTCGTTTACAGGTTTGTACAAACCTGAAATCGCGAAATCTGTTGTGAAAATTGAAAGCTATATGTTCTCACAATCTACTATCATTTAGTTTTGTCTCCTGCCTTGCCTAGTTTTCGAGTTACAACCCTTGTTTTCAAAGCGATTCTGTCAAAATCACTTGGTGTCGCTAGGTTGTAATCCGTGTTAGGTGGTATAAACCTACACGTTATTTGTCATCATTCACTTGATGCTCAGTTAATGAAGTTATAACAGGTATAATTATTGGTAAGGCCACTTAGATTACCCATTTGCCCCATTTGGCATTTCTTTTGTCTGGATCGATCAAAGGATTTACTGATAACACGCTGACTGATTAATTAGTTTTATGTGGATTTAAATGGGGGATTTGTCAAAAAGTAGTGTTTATGTATGTACATTTACAAATCTATACTGAATACACTCTGTCGTGTCTGTGTCTATGTAAAAAGAACACCCTTCTTTCAAAGGATTAACCGCCAATTCATTGATTGCTCATTATTGGCTAACTAAATAACTTTTTTAAAAGCATGAGGCACATTATGCAATTAGTTGCCAGGTGAGCTATCTTGGGTAACCAATGAAAAAACCTGAAACGATGCATCACGTTTTCGTATATTAGACTGTTAAAAGACACATCACTTGGGAAATCTGCAGATGAATTATATCACTCGTTTTTTTGTGTGGATATTGATGGATACATTCCTCTAACAAGGTAATAGCCTGACATTGCTCCTATAACTTTAATTTTAATATTGGCATTTTTGTTTTTATTAAGTGGTCGTAGCTTTCAACAGAATCATTGTTTTCGTCGTGAAGTGTGGTGATGCATATGACATACACTAGGGCGTGCGTGCGAATTATGATTCATGTAGGCAAACTATGAAATGTCTACATATTACATTCCTGTTATACATTCGCAGATCGCTTCTTTTTATTAAGTTTCAAAATGCATATAAGTATGATTATAAAGTAATTAGGATTATGAGACCAAGTATAAAGACGTATATTGACAAGTGTCCACATACTGATGAGTGAACGTTACAAACCAAGTAATTTAGCTAGTGAAGAAAGTTTTCTCGCAGTATTTTCACTTCGACACCGATCTCGCTTAGGTTATGTTACAGGTTGTGTCATGCAAACTCCTTTTAGTAATGATTCAAATACACATTTAACTACTAGCAGAAAGTAGTTTTGATTTTCTAACTTGATGAAAACAAACCATAATCTCAATAATTCTAGCGGACTTTAGCCCGTAACTTCACGATTTTCAAAAATGGCGGCGCCCTGTCTGAGGATGAATGCTATTTAAGTTTGTTTTCACCGACTTACAAACTCAAAATTTCACTCTTGGAAGCGGTCTGTATAAGAGGTCAATATAATATTACTTACAATAATATCGTCACTTCAACCACAACCTCGTTTCCGAGGAAGAAAGCGTTATATCCATGCAAAATCCTTTTGGTCAGCAATGTGTAAACGTGAACTCCATTTTCTATCCTGGAAGCGTGGTAGCGGGCGAACAATCCGATTTAGTATATACCACAGGCTTCCACAACTCTCGCTTCGCACACACTAACAACCAACTTAAGCACAAACTACGGGGTCCGCTGGAAATCTGTGCATAGTGACACCATCACCCGACCCCAAGGAGCAATTGACGGCAACACAACAATTCGGCATGTCTTTTGTGACGTCGAGAAATCAGCAAAATGGCGAGCTTGCTACACATTTTCCATACAACGAACTGAAAATCGTTCCTTCTGTGACGTCACTGTAGGCGACAGAGTTACGTAGCCAGTCTGCGGTTTCGTTTGCGGGCGAGAGAGAAGCAGCGCTTGGTATTAATTAACCACAAGTTTGTTTTTTGTTGTTGTTTTTTTTTTTTTTTTTTACAAAATGGTGTTCCGTTTATGACTAACCAGATGTCTTTCATATGCAGTGGTAAAAAGAGTACCAAACATTGAGTTTAGTGGTCCTTTAAAGTATGTACGACAAAAAGCTGCAGTGATCTAGGAATCTAATATATTATAGACTTAATGTCTATCTGTCTATCTGTGTGTGTCTGTCTCTCTCTCTCTGTCACAGTCTCTCTCTCCCCTCTCTCACTGTGTGTCTGTGTCTGTGTCTGTGTCTGTGTCTGTGTGTGTCCAGGTTCTATCTGACCTTTAACTGCAGGAATCCAGACATGTCAATTGTTATTGGCATAACGGTATCACGCGGGTTCTGGTCATTCGATAAACGAGCACAATGTATTTTGGACGAGGGGTGAAGTGTTGGCTTATTGGATTAACACATTAGGCAAGCTTAGAGTCGAGCAGACTGTAAACTCGATCATGCGCGAGACGCTAAATGGCACGAAAGAGGGCGCCTGCTTTGGTGCACTATTCACCTACTTCTCCTTGACCTTGAAGCATACTTATGAGGCTTGCTGTGAAGAGTTGCGTCACATAACTTGTCCAGGATCCACTGACAGTGCGGTCGAACAACAGATTCAATCCTCATTAATTTCATTACCTTGTCCATGATTGTGGGTTTTACGGGGTGATGCGATAGCCTAGAGGTTAAGGCGTTTGCTCGTCTCGCCAAGGACCCGGGTTCGACCCCTCACATGGGTACAAAGTTCATTTCTGGTGTCCCCTTCCGTGTTTTTGTTGGTATATTATTGAAAGCACACTCACTGACTCACCCATAAGGTTTTCAAGTGATATGAACACCCACAACCTGTATCTTCATAGGCGGATCCAGAACTGGGGTGCAGGGGTGCGCACCCCTCCTTTTGTCGTGAAATTTTGATATACGACCACTGAAACTCGATTTATTAACCCCCTTTGCTGGTTCCGCATTCTCACAGTAGCCAATCAGCTAAGTCGCCGTGTTTGCCGGTGTCAACCAAGACAGCGGCTGCAGCTGCGATGGTTAATGAGGGAAATCATACAGACATATTGATAGGTCCCAAAAATGTATAGAAGTCTCTGAATGGTTTGTGTTGCCAATTTTAATCGGTTAGCTAAGTTTAAAAGCGAAAGTGAGTTGTGAGTGGTTCCCTCAAGTTCCCACCGTAGACACCGGACTGGATAAAGAGCCAGCCAAGGGCGGTAATACATTTATTGGGTTGAGTAGATGCATCCAGGGTATAGGGGAGATCCATCGGAACGTATACCCTGGGGATATCGAGGATGAGTTCGGGTCTGCCCCCTCCCTAATATTTCTGGAATAAAAGCGGCGTGAAACTAAACTCACTCACTCACTCACTCACTCACTCACTCACTCACTCACCCACTCTACATCAGTCACCCACTCTACATCAGTCAGTGACGTTAATTATTACAGTGAAAGGATTTGGTTTCAAGGACAGACTTAGCTGCAGAGTCGACCTTTGCATCGTTAGATTCTTTCCGAATTATTCCCAAGTATAGCATGATTTATTCAGTGCCAGTTAGAGCCCGTTGTGATCCATATCGGTCAATACACATGTAGATACAAAGCGATTTTATGCGCGCATATTTGGAAATCGACAGTCATTCATGGATGCTTGCAATTTGTTATCGTTTCAGGCAATGTCCGTTTCTTATATGAACGTCGCCAACACATACTAAAGAATAAATTACTGTCACAGCAAACTGACAAGACAAGGACGTCATCTGTGGGATGACGTCACGCCCTGCTACACTGACAAGACAAGGACGTCATCTGTGGGATGACGTCACGCCCTGCTGCACTGACAAGGTAAGGATGTCATCTGTGGGATGACGTCACGCCCTGCTGCACTGACAAGGTAAGGATGTCATCTGTGGGGTGACGTCACGCCCTGCTGCACTGACAAGGTAAGGATGTCATCTGTGTGGTGACTCCACGCCCTGCTGCACTGACAAGGTAAGGATTTCATCTGTGGGGTGCCTTCACGCCCTGCTGCACTGACAAGGTAAGGATGTCATCTGTGGGATGACGTCACGCCCTGCTGCACTGCCAAGGTGAGTCTGTGGGATGACTTCACGCCCTGCTGCACTGACAAGGTAAGGATGTCATCTGTGGGGTGACTTCACGCCCTGCTACACTGACAAGGTAAGGATGTCATCTGTGGGATGACGTCACGCCCTGCTGCACTGCCAAGGTGAGTCTGTGGGATGACTTCACGCCCTGCTGCACTGACAAGGTAAGGATGTCATCTGTGGGATGACTTCACGCCCTGCTACACTGACAAGGTAAGGATGTCATCTGTGGGATGACTTCACGCCCTGCTACACTGACAAGATAAGGATGTCATCTGTGGGGTGCCTTCACGCCCTGCAACACTGAGAAGGTAAGGATGTCATCTGTGGGATGACTTCACGCCCTGCGTACCTCAGCAAGACAGTTGAAAGAAACTGTTAAAAATGAAACAGGCACGCAAAATGACAAAATAATAGGTGTACATTATGATCACGTGGTAGTAATTCACGATCCATCGATGCAGAAAGCTTATGTGTGCTGTGCTGTTTAGGTTTTGACATTTCACCATATATTTACTGGAGAAAAGTAAGAATTAAAGTTCATTTCTTGTCTACTTTGACTACTAAATTCAACTCCAGACAATGGCTACATCTGTAGTCGTATGAACGAACGAACGAACGAACGATTGAAAGAATGAATGTGCTTTATTTCCTGCATTAAGACGGAGAGTACATATATGGAAACATCTCAGGATATAACATTAAACATATTTACATATTCAAACATAGTCTCTGGTATAGCCGCTGACATAATCTCAGCTTCACAGATAGAGCCGGGCTTTGAGCTTCCAGGAACTGATGTCTTTTGATGTAAAGACAGCAAATACAACCCACTCATTCAGTGACATGTTTTCAGTGAGTGGTGTGAGTCCACCTAAAAGGATGTATAAGTAGGCATCGTTTAACATTTGCTTAGGCTGTTATAGAATTCGATCTCCACGACGAATTATCATACCCAAGGCAATTTAGTTCATTGAGTAAAGTACGCAAGGTGTTATAGACCTATTGGGTTTTAAGTAATTGCTGTGCGTTCTTGTACTCCCAGATTTGCAATTGAGTAAATGTGACTTTTGTTGAGTAAAATACGCAAATACGCGCCTTTTCTGGAGCCAGATTATACATTGCCTTGTGTATGATAATGCGTTCAAAGGTTGACAGTAAGATGAATTGTAAAACAATTGAAATTATTCATTTGGGTGTCAAAAGTAGAAACAGTCCAAGCCCTTGTTCAGTGATGTCGGACAGCATACAGAAACATAGGTCTCATTAACCTATTCAGACAATGACCTACTTTTAATCTGATCCGTATTTTCTTGTGTGAACGTGAAAATTAACACCACAACAAGCTCTGGTTAAACTGCACTCCAGCTCCTTGTTTCATATGAAATTGGCATTTACAAATGAATTTTAAATTTAAATTTTAATAACACCGTCTTTCTATACTTTATGTCGAGGTTCAGGCAGCATACCTTAACTATAGAATCACAGTCTGTCCCTGTTTGATGTGGTCGTAAAATCATTCACAATGCACGTGGCTCACTGGTTAAAACTGTTATGTGTGTTTTGCGCTTATTGAGCTTAGTTCTGTAACGCACAATGAGGTTGATGTATTATCAGTTCCGTCACTGACCACCAAACTTTTCTAGCGGCAGAGCCTCGTTTTGAGATTTCCAGGATTTCCAGGTTTCCGTTTGTCAGGGCTCGTTGTACGACAGAGCACGCTCTACGATGTGTTTGCTAGGATTAGAAGGAGCTTAGGGCTGCAATATACAAGTGTGTAGATTTATCAGATCATGCTGATTAATATTTATGCATCCAGTTAAATGACAAAGTCTAAAAATTCTGGACTGGTTATCGCACTAAGTTGCGCAAGAGGAACGAACCAACTAAACAGGAAACGAGACTGTTTTGTAATCAATGTTTTGACATGTTCTGTCAAAATAGTGGGTCATCTACACGAGGTGTTGACGTCATCCACATTTCGTGTGGTTTTAAGTTACAGTAAACAATGTCAGTTCCTGGAACTTGGCTGGATGTGTCATCCCTGACAACATATTATTTGAAAGTTCAGACGTGTACAAACACTCTTTACGGAAAATAGAAAGTGTTTTCCACGAAACGCTACAGGTTCCTTTTCCTGAAGGTAAAAACGTCCATTCGTTGCGTCACATATCCGGGTTTTCAGTGTATATAAAACAGCGATGTAACAAGCAAGACAGCCAACTCTCTACGGCTTCACTGAGAAATACAGGGACGTCTGACAGGTATGTTCACAGAGCCTTCTGCTGAAGTGAAATTGTTATGGTTTAGTGAAACCCCGACAGTCATGTTAGTCTGACAGTAACCTTTAGGACTCTAAAAATGTGAAACCCCAACAGTCATGTTAGTCTGACAGTAACCTTTAGGACTCTAAAAATGTTGGACGTGTTACACTTACCTTTCGTCATAAAGTTATTAATTATCAAGGAATAATACTTGTTCGAGGTATTCGGGTTTTCATGCGCTCTCAACGCAGTTTAGCGATGTGAAGAGTCTGCTAGTGCGTCCAGTTACAGAACTGATTAATGCATAAAAGTCTAAAAACGTGATGTCATCAGCAATATGACATCAGCACTCCCCAAACACTGCATGAAACATTGCCGTTTCTCATTATCTCAGTACCAGCATGAAACATTGCCGTTTCTCATTATCTCAATGCCAGCATGAAACATTGCCGTTTCTCATTATCTCAGTGTCAGCATGAAACATTGCCGTTTCTCAGTATCTCAGTGCCAGCTTGAAACATTGCCGTTTCTCAGTATCTCAGTGCCAGCTTTTCAGTTACTGGTTTCTTTTCCTGAAGGTAAAAGCGTCCACTCGTTGCGTCACATATCCGGGTGCTCTAAGCCCGTTTTCATATTGTATCTTGCCTATAGTGATATATTCTTATAACAGCGTGCCAGTTATAGATTAAGAGTTGTGATGCTCTAGTAGTTTACTGTCCTTGGATGACAGGTCTGTTATGTTGTATGTGTATCGATTACTGATTTTAATATTGATATAAATTGCATTGTTATCGTCACGATATAACTGAAATACTGAATGCTAACTCACTGTAACAAGTAATCTGTATTTGTTGTAGAACTAGAGAAGATGGGAAAAATACACTTGTTGACAACGACGCTGGCAGCTGTGATGCTGTCAGCTGTGACTGACGGGTGTCCGCGTGAGTATTTAGGGTGATCCTTCTTGCCCATGGTGACAGGTGGCCTATATATAGAATTCTGAACTGAACTGAACTTTACTTTCAACTGAGGCCGCAGACATCGGCTTATGAGGTTACATATGTGTTTTAAGTAACTATACCTATATGGTTATATACAGTATTTGTGTAGTCGAGTATTTCATATATGCAGGTGAATACTATTACACGATGAATATATATGTTAATGCATTACATAACGATACAAGTAAATGTATGATTCATAGAAATAGAACTATTTAGATGGAGTAATTTTACCGACAATTCTTTACTTTAAAACATTTAAAATGAAGCGATTTTTCTAAAAATACCATCTTATTGTTATAGAATAATGCAAACATATTGTGAACATTTGATCTGGTAAACAAATACGGCGTTAAATGTTTAAATGTTGCATATATAACGCGAGAACAAACAAGTAAACAATGAAACGCGTTGCCAATATCGTTACCATTACAAAGTTTACAAACCCGTCATAATACGTTTTGAAGTAATTTGTAGAAAATAGTTTCTAAAAGCACTGGCTAAACAATGCACTGTGAGCCTAGACTGTACGTTGCTGGGTTATGTATCGTGTCTAATTGCCCTCCGAACAGGAAAAGTCAGAGAGACTGCATGGGACATTGTACAAATATTACACTTGTGTTTATGCTACACTAGTTTTGTGATACATCAGGATATGTCAGCGCTTGTAGGTTCCAGTCAACATTCCCAGTGTGACGGGACTGCTCATGGTTAGGTCATGACATGCATTACAGTTTATTCAGAGAAATGTTCAACAAAGGAAATAACATGTAGTGAGTGAGTCTAGTTTTACGCCGCACTCAGCAATATTCCAGCTATATGGCGGCGGTCTGTAAATAATCGAGTCTGAACCACACAATCCAGTGATCAACAACATGAGCATCGATCTGCGCAATTGGGAACCGATGACATGTGTCAACCAAGTCAGCGAGTCTGACCACCCGGTCCCGTTAATCGGATCTTAGGACAAGGATAGTCGCATGGGTTGGTGAAGGCTTAGTCTACCCCGTGACCTTCACCTTCACGGGTCAAATAAACATGTAACACATACAGCTGCAAATCTTTTGACTAAAATATTGAAGGATTTTACGTTTTAAATCGATTTTTGTCATTGCTGGTGGCGCAGCCTTCGTGGAACTTGCGACGACTACAACTTACAGCTACCAATCCCTTCACGAACAGGGTGTGGACTTATCCCCTGGCGCCACATCCTTCAAGTTCAAGGTAAACCGCACACTCTGCCGCAGCGATGACTTAGCATAACATCACTGCCACAGGCTAATTTGCATATCACGTGATCGGACTTTTCTCTTGTTTGCAAACAACAGCGCATATTCGTAGATAAGCTGAGACTGGATTAACGCGATTCGGCGAGGTTTTCATATTATTTTACACTGTTACGTAAATATTCCTCTACAACTACGTCAGTAAGGTTTATGACAATACGTATTTATATTTCAAACCGGCTTCATCGTTTCTTCTCGATAAGGCTTCGACGACAGCACGTGGAGCCGTACAACCCATGTAAACAAAGGATCGCTGCGCAAATCGAAATAGTGTTACAGCTTTTAGGGTAATTTCTCAGTGAAACTGAACCATTTTAAACATGATATTTAATTACATGTCTAGACTCAAAAAAATATAATAAAACAGTTATGAAATGTGCACATTATATTAAATGAACTGTGTAAGATGTGAGGAATCGTCACATCTTTCTGGCCTGTGGCAGAGATACTATGCTGGCTCACCCCATCGAACTCTGGGTAGGAGAGTGGGTAAACCAGGAACTGACGTCACGCGTGCTTATATGTATGACTTTTTTATGTCTATATATGCCTGCATAAAAGGAAGGTCTTACTGCTTCATTCACTTTGATGATGAGAGGGCAATCTATTGGAGAAAGAAGAGACACGTTTTGTTTGAATTGCGAGTTGTTGTATGGAATTATTTTCTCAGAGGCCAATGTCATTTACGCGCGATGGGGTAGCCCAGTGGTTAAAGAGTTCACTCGACATGTCGAAGACTCGGGTTCGATTCCTCATAGCTAAAAGCGGCGTAAAACCATACTCGTTCACGCAGTGTTAATTACAGAGTAAGGAAATGATGATTACAAATTAAAATATTGAATACATGCAATGGTCGTAAAGGTCAGTTGTTTTCTCCCAGGTCCGCGCGTCAAACGATGCTCACGTGGCCCTACTACAGAATGAAGGAGTAACCAATCGGTACATATACGAGATTGTGATTGGTGGATGGGCTAACACCCAATCAGTGATCAGAACAGGCATGCAGCACGCTAACAGGGTGACAGCTCGCCACCGACCACTGAGTGCAACTCGTTTCCGTGATTTCTGGATTTCTTGGGATGGCGGTGTGATCTCCGTTGGAACTGGGACGACTGTTGGTGTTGGGCGATTCATGTCGTGGAGAGACCCCTCCCCTCACACCGTCAGGTACATCGCTGTTTCCACTGGATGGAGATCAACGGGCCAGTGGCAGTTTGGTAAGTAGATTAGCGGTACCGTCAGTAGTAAACTAGTAGTTTACTGGTTGTGCCTTATATCATTTTGTTCAATACTTCACCGCGTGGCAGACGCCGATTGCCGAGCTTACAAAATACATGTTTATGAAGAGCTAACAGTTGTATCTAAAGTAACTCCAAGTAAAAAGTGATCTACTCATAAAGTACAATCAATTCATGTGTGAAACCCATGTCCCCACTGTGATAGTTCTGGAATATTGATAAAAGCGGTGAAAAATTAAACTCACTCACTCCGTACATCCTAACTTCTTGTTGAATTCAGGTGAGAATGTGTGTTTGACTAAAATCATATGAAAAGTACAATTGTAAATCACACCCCAACAAATGAATACAACCTATTTTCTCTGCTGTATGGTACAACCAAAAGGTTTTATGCTGCTGATCCGTGACGGTCCCGGGGTAGAACAGGCCTTCAGCAACCCATGCTTGCCATAAAAGGCGACTGTGCATGTCGCAAGAGGCGACTAACAGGATCAGGTGGTCAGCCTCGCTGACTTGATTGACACATGTCATCGGTTCCCAATTGCGCAGATCGATGCTCATGTTGTTGATCATTGGATTGTGTGGTCCAGACTCGATTATTTAAAGACCGCCGCCATATATCTGGAATATTGCTGAGTGCGGCGTAAAACTAAACTCACTCACTCACTCACTGTATACTGCTATGTTCATGTTACAGGGCTTAACTACACAGTAACTTGTCTCGCTACGGGTAACGACTACCACTACAATTCCCTCGCTGATCTCGGCTTTCGCCTCAACGGACAAACATCCTTCACCTTCTGGGTAAAGGCCACCAATGACGCTCACATCGCCTTGCTTAGCAGCAGAGACAACTACGTTAATAATATGTTCGAAATCGTCATTGGAGGTTGGCGAAACACCCAATCCGTCATCAGAAACAGGAAGCAAGGACCAAATCTTGCAACTGTGCGCCACAGGCCACTTTCTGGAAGCAAGCACCTGCCATTTTGGATAAGCTTCAGCGGAGGTAGGATCGCCGTAGGTGCTGGCAGAGACGTCGGGAGCCGCACCTTCCTGTCATGGACAGACCAGGCTGTAACGCAGATCAGATATGTGAGCGTGGCCACTGGATGGGGGGCCACGGGAAAATGGCTTTTCTGTAAGTAAACCTCATGACGCTACTGACAAATTGTTTGTTGTTTCACCTCACGTTTAAATACAAGCCGTGTGGTCTTCGGTTATTCCACTATTAACTTCTTTGAGTAGCATTTCAAAGCTTCTGTGATGAAAAACGGCAATAGTTCAAAAGATGTACAACTCATCAATAATATGAGTGAGCGCGAGGTTTACGTTCTTGATAATAGTTTACGACTTTGTGGTGTACATAGATGTTGTAAACTTTCCACCTGTCGACTATTTAATGAAAATATAGTCTGGTAACATTTGCTCAGCCAGCATTAATGAAATATGTAAGGGTCGCTCAATTGTGTCTGTCTCAATTGTGGCAATTTGTGTCTGTTTCAGAGCCAGTTAGTCCACAAGAACACAACATGACTTTTCACTTTTGTAAGCATTGGAGCAGCGGATACCTGGCCCCCACCAGTTAGACATCTGCATAAACCTACATTCCAGTTCATGGACAAAATAATACAGCCCTCAAAATATGAAAGATAATGCTCTTTCTGTTAATTCTGTTTTAAACATATTTATTCTTTATCTGATATAGTGGATTCGTGTTCTTTTTCTGCTAGTTTTGTTTTAAACAGATTTATTTTTTTTATCTGATATAGAAATCCAGCAACTTTCGTCACAGTTATTGTATTTAGTCACAGTCAGTGTATTTAGGGTCTACAGTATCCTCGTTCGTGTTGTTATTTACAACATGTAACATGTAATTTGTTATGTACTGAAATAAACTGACTTCGATGTAGAAAGTTTGTGTAAAACCAAACAAGGTTGGTGTAAGGTATACTTTATACCTCAGTCAACATGGCTGCATTGGTCGGAGTAGAAAGGAACAGACAGGTGGCCAAGAAGCATGTGCACAAGTGCCGACAAACTTATTGATTCATTTACCTGTGCTGTGCCGTTTCCATCCTTTCTCGCACACCTGGCTGTCCCTTTCTCCGTACTCCTCCCTCGTGACTAACAGTGAACTCTGTCAATAGGGAAAGCTAGGTGTTAGAGAAGCACGTCCACAAGTGCCGAAAAGTATGATTGATTCACTTACCTGTGCTGTGCCTTCTATATCTTTTCTCGCACACTTGGCTGTCCCTCTCTCGTAACTAACGGTGAACCCTGTCAATGGTTTATTGATAGTTTGTTAAACAAATTCTTTAACAAAAAAACCCAATATTATTCTTTGGGAGTATTTCATGCTTATTACTCGTAGTTTCGGTATAGACTACAATTCATCGGTCCGCTTTTCAGCCAAACTGACTATAGTGTATATCTACTACCGAGTCATGTTGGTTAAAATATCGTATCCTACCTCATACTTAATGTCGTCTTCTGATTTGTCTTCTACGTGACGAGCGAACGCTTTAACCACTAAGATACCCCGCCGCACCCAATTTAGTTTAAAGGGGTTCAGACTATTAGGGACAGCATTAACTCCAGCCTGTTACAGAAGTTAGCCATGTAACAGTCGCTTACATGGACAAGCTTTTTCTCAAGCACATTCACCTACAGTCCCGATCGCCTCAGTTCTCCGTACAGGTTCCAAGATTTACCAGATCATGATCCACATTTTTAGACAAACCACTTGCGTTGAAAGACTTCAGTTTATCACCTTAAGCCAATATACTGTAACATGTAAGAACTACGAGAACACTACAACACACACAGGTACTTGTTTAAGTGCAACTACGCTTGACAAGTATTAGATGGGCCAGGGCAGTGAACGCGCTTGTGACAAGCAGGCGGGGCAAGTAATCTGGACGAATACACTTGGTTGCTACAGGTAGACTGGCGATTAAACATGTGCAATACATGCTGACCGTGGCGTGAAATCATTACCGCTACTGTTTAACACGTGTCTCGTAGAGCGATTTAGTACAGCTAAGCACCATCACGACACGATTCTAACACTTTCGATGTCAAGTAGTAATAGCGTTATCTACACGTTAATGTTACATATATGAGCCTCGATTCGTGCAATGGGGAACAAATGACATGTGTCAACCATGTCAGCGAGCCTAACTACATAATCCCGTTTGTCGCCTCGTACGACAAGCATAGTTGCCTTTTATAGCAAGCATGGGTTCCCGAAGGCCTATGACCCGTGAAGGTCCCGGGGTAGAATAGGCCTTCAGCAACCGAATCTGTTCTACCCAGAATCTTCACGGGTCTCTCCGTAACAGAAATACATAATACTGTGGTGCTCAAAGCATCTAGTGTAATCACCGCAGGACACAAGTTTGGGTATAACTGCAATATCCAAGGCATCCAATACCCTAACACTGCAATACGCATGAGTCTAAGTCAACAGCAATAGGGAATTATATAATAGATGTATACCACCCATATGTTTTGATAACGCCACGCTCAGCAATATTACAGCGATATGGTTTGCGGTCTGTACGTCGTTTGGACCAGACAGTCAAGTGATCAACAGCATAAGCACAGGTCCACTCAATTAGGACACGATGACATGAGTCACGCATACGTAATACATACAGCAAATCAGGTATACGTAATGTTTCATTACGCCCTTGACACCAGTGATAGGCAATCGTGTAATACGCACGATACAGGAGCAGTACGTCATCCCGATATACTCCCTGGATACAGGCAACACGTAGTTCTGTAATGCTCAAGGCACAACAACAATACGTAATCTCGACACACTCCCTGGATACAAGCAACACGTAGTTCTGTAATGCTCAAGGCACAATAGCAATACGTATTGCCGATGTACTCCCTGGATACAGGCAACACGTAGTTCTGTAATGCTCAAGGGACAACAACAATACGTAATCCCGATATATTCCCTGGATACAAGCAACATGTAGTTCTGTAATGCTCAAGGGACAACAGCAATACGTCATCCCGATATACTCCCTGGATACAAGCAACACGTAGTTCTGTAATGCTCAAGGCACAACAACAATACGTAATCCCGATACACTCCCTGGATACAAGCAACACGTAGTTCTGTAATGCTCAAGGGACAACAACAATACGTAATCCCGATACACTCCCTGGATACAAGCAACATGTAGTTCTGTAATGCTCAAGGGACAACGACAATATGTAATCCCGACACACTCCCTGGATACAAGCAACACGTAGTTCTGTAATGCTCAAGGCACAACAGCAATACGTAATCCCGACACACTCCCTGGATACAAGCAACACGTAGTTCTGTAATGCTCAAGGCACAACAACAATACGTAACCCCAATATACATGTACTAAGTGGATACAAGCAACACGTAGTTCTGCAACTCTCAAATCACAGCAGCAATACATTACGCTGCAAGGCAATACGTCATACTATAGCAGCATCAGGTACGTGCGTTTATTCATTACGTGAAAAAACAACAAAAACAAACAAAAGTGCCCGGACCATGGATAATATGAGAGCAGAACCTAAAGCTATTCTCGAGTTTCAGTGTGAAGTCATACACATGAAGACGTCCCCAACACAAACAGAAGAACCTCGCACCCGAGTCACTGACTCCACAAACTTGGGGCGATCTGGGACACAACATATAGACTACACACTGTAGTCATGTTTTAGACAATTTGTCAGGACATCCGTTATGGTAAACGTTGAACAGTAAAAGAAACTAAGGTATTTTGTATAAATAGAAGACACAAACATGAACATGAATATTTCCTTTTTGAAATTTTCCGTATATTTGTTGTTTTTTCCCGCAAAACTGACGTGCAATCCTTTACGTTACTGAGAGAAATGCCCGGTTTTGACACCAACGCAAGACCAGCCAACATGCAGAAATCGTCTTTCACCATGGACTTTACCAAAAGACAAGACTATTATGTAGATCTTCAGTGTCCAAGTGTAAATACAATGCATAATGAACTATCCAAACACATATATTGAACAGTCATAGCATTTCGTACGGACAATGTCATTCTTTATAGATACGGGTATGCAAAAGAAACTATCCAAAACGAAAACATGTACATGTATCCTATCTTTAACAGCTATTTTGGTACGCACAAGGTTACTCTTTGGACAGTACTTCGCCCTTGTCCATGTCACCCTTGTGCATCTTTCTCAGGTGCCACTGCAGAAGACTCCTGACAGTGAACTACCTTCTGCACACACGACAGACAAACACTTTGGTGAATTGAGGCAAACGAGCCGGTCTCCGAGTCTGCCGTTGTCTCACAGCCCCAAGCTGTGCCACTGCCTGTTTTCTTATTCTGGTGGGGATGGGATACTAATAACTTGGGTTTCGTTTAGTGTTGCGAGGGCGCACTCATTTTGGGCGGCTCTAACATATTCCTTCTGAACGTCCCCTGGAGGTTTAGAATGTTCAGGGTGTGTTGGTAGTAACTGTGAATGTAATACTTGTGAACTTGGCTTCTGAACTCGAAATCTGGCAGACTCATGGATTGGGTCAACATTGCAAACCGTGGGATGATTCTCCATAGGTTTTGAAAGGACATGAACACTTGCAAAAGAATTGTTGAACTATAGAAACAAAGAGCACAGGCACAAGGCTTCCTTGCAGACTCATCGAAGTCGGACATACGTCTAGAAAAACGACCAGTATCTGGAGGACGAGCCAGTATATTCCCTGGACAAACTGACTTGTGTTGGCTTGGGTTGATCTGCCAATGTCGGCGAGTCTTTGTTGGGATCTGGCACATGGTGTTTTCCATTGAAGAACAGCATCAAAGGACCTGGTCCTGTTTCTTGAGAACCCGGATTGCCTAACTTCATCTCAACTAGGGGGTCAGCCATTGCATTCCGACAGAAGGATTTATGTTTGATAAGACTAGCTTCATTCAAGAAGGGTTGGTTGCAGCCTTCACACGTAAACACTGTAGCAGAATGTTTGCGTCTGTGTTTCTGTAACGTCAAAACATTGCATATCTGGAAGGAGCATAGACTACAACAGTGAATCCTGTGTACTGTCTTTGATCCAAGGCACAATTTCTTGTGATTCCTTAGTTCCTTGACCGTGGCATATATATTCAACGACAGTTCTCACATTGGAACTGTCTGATAGGCACAGTGACTGTAGCCTGCTTGCTGCTGTTAAGAGACAGAAGCACTCTGACTCAGTTCTTTTTCTGTAAATGACTCTTGCTACCCACATCAGGTGTTAATTAGGATATGATACAATATGTTAGATAACTTCGAGGATTTACCTCCCTAATCACCACTTGAGAAGCGATCTATGTTGGCGAATCCCCTTTGACCGGTGATGAAGTAAGTTTATCAGCCGTGAAGAAGGATTACGCCTTCTCACGATAGACCTGTTGCGTCATGGGCAAGTCTAAATGAAAGGTTGGATGTTTAAATGCATTGTTCTGGTTTGCACCAACGTCGAGTCTTTTAAATGAACGTGTTCTACAGAAAACAAATCTGAGATTTTTTTTATGAAAAAGAGACCCTATCTTTATTTTCTGAGAGAACAAATCTGCATTGGTATAATTGCTTGTAAGTTCACAAGAGGAAAGATTATTATCAAACAGCACTAACATGTGTGTTTGTGTGTGCGTGAAAGGAATAGTTTTTGATCCACATTCTCTACCCATATACACACCCTCCCCTCCCATTGCTAAACAATATATATAAAAAACAACAACATTTTTACCCGTAAATGCAAAGTACGTAACTGTATGGACTTCGAGTGCAATGATCTGGAGGCTGTCCACAGTACACACTTAGCCACATGAACTTGATATGTGTGTTTCAGTGTCTGTATGACCTTGCAATGCACTAATTTAAACGTAATGTATATTATATATTATAGACTTGATAAGAGTAACTGGATATTTAAGGTATGTACGACAAAAATCTGCAGTGACCTAGACATCTAATATATTATAGACTTAATGGGCTGTATCATCTATCCGTGTGTGTGCGTGTGTATTTGTGTGTGTGTGTCTGTCTGTCTGTGTCTGTGTGTCTCTGTCTCTCTCCTCTCTCTCACTGTGTCTGTGTGTCTGTGTCTGTCTATCTGTCTGTGTCTGTCTCTCTCTCTCCTCTCTCTCACTGTGTGTCTGTGTCTGTGTGTCTCTGTGTGTCTGTGTGTGTCCAGGTTCTATCTGACCTGTAACTGCAGGAATCCAGAGATGCCAACTGTTATAGACATAACGGTATCACGCGGGTTCTGGTCATTCGATAAACGAGCACAATGTATTTTGGACGAGGGGTGAAGTGTTGGCTTATTGGATTAACACATTAGCAGAGCTTAGAGTCTAGCAGGCTGTAAACTCGATCATCCACGAGACGCTAAATGTCACGAGAGAGGGCGCCTGATTTGATGCACTATTCACGTGCTTCTCCTTGACCTTGAAGCATACTTATGCGTGGAGGAGGATGCTTATGCGGCTTGCTGTGAAGAGTTGCGTCCGTTAGCTTGTCCAGGATCCGCTGACAATGCGGTCGAACAAAAGATTCACTTCCTCACTGATGTCATCCTACGTCTTTCATTACCTTGTCCATGATTGTGGGTTTTATGGGGTGATGCACGTCTGAAATTTTCTGAACCTACGTTTTTGTAACGGAAAGCAAATTTGTGAAGCAACTTCCATAACTGATATTTTGAAATGACCAAAGAATGATTTGTCTCCATATAGTTTTTTTCAGAATACGCAGAGAGACAAAGGTATTTTTTATATAGAGACTTAATGGCGTTTCTAACCAGCTGTTGTTGAAATGAATCGACTTTCTCACATCATGTGGGTTTTGAAACGGTCCCCTCAGTTGTGTCCATGCAGGTTGAATCGGTACAGTTTTTCAAGATATCTTTTAACATCCCTTCCGTCATTCCAGCAGCACGTGCACTTCATAAACAAAACCACTTAACCAAAGCATATTGAGGCCTACCCCTTTCACCTTCGTCTTAAAAAAAGTTAAATACTTTGCAAATACACACTGTAATTGACTTAGCGTCGTGTGATAATCTCATTGTTTCAGATACTGCAATCACGAATGTCTGATCTGCCGAGCATATCACACGTGTCAATTTCACATGTGTACCTTGCCCACATGGCTGTTCTACCAGCTATTCGCTATTACCACGAAATCGTACACATAAAACATAGATCTGAACGACCACACTGATTGAAAATAGTTAGCATCTTCATTTGGGGGGAATTGGATGACGTGTACGTCGTTATTTTGGCCCTATTTTCTCCTGTTAAGTGTGTTGGAAACAAACTGAAAGCCCAGTCATTGTAACTAAAAATGGTTTTTACGTTACATTATTATAAGTAATAACAATTAGATCTAACACTTTTGAAACACATATATGATTCACTTAACAATGTTTTTGCATTTATTATTTGTATTCATTTGGTATATTATTGGTATTCATTTGGTATATATCATTTCAATATAACACTGGGCCACATCATAGTGGCATTGATCTTAAAAAGTTTAACAGTACTCATGGTATGGCAATATCTGGGTGATGCTACTGGGAGGTTGATTACATACTGCAGCATTATATATAACATTGAATATACCCAATTCCCCAACCCATGTATAGGTACAGTTTTGTATACAATAGGAAAACAGATACATCATGAAATATTCATAACTGTCTGTGTGTGTATTAGCTTGTTTTGAATAGGGTCCATTCATAAAAGGAAAGTGTGCTTGTCTAAAAGACACTGATACACAACACTCCAAGGTGGGGCTCATGTTTGCTGAAGACATGTTAAGTAAAAAAACAGTCATTGATATTTCATAATGTGTCCATTTCCCTTTACATAAAAACACTGTAGCTATATCTGGGGTTGGAGAGGGGTGGGGAGAGGGATACATTCAATTTTGATACCTCTTGTTAGTATAATCACAATAAACGGTTTAATACAGACAATGCTGGATTGCATGACACAAGCATGTCAGTGAAACAATCTATTCCAATTCCCTTGGCTTTTTAACATAAATATAGACGTGAGTTATATACAGCATCAGAGGTCTGTCTGTCAAAGTTTTAAGATAAAAGATGTTGGTTGGTTTGTTGTTTAAGGCTGCACTCGGCTCTAAAATGTTATAATGCAGGACTGTACATATAATTGTTTAAGATACATACAAAATTCTTATGGTCGTGTAGTTGTCACATACAAGCAATACATGCATATGAAACTCATATTCAACAAAATATCTTCCCCTTAATGTACACAATTCACAGTCATTCCGTGTTTGGGACATATGTGTATCTTCCAAAATCGACTGGAAGTTTAAACCTACTACACCTGAAAAGAACCGTGGGTGATCTAAAGTGTATAGGGATAGGGAATGTAAGATTCTTTTCCACATTTAACAGTGATTTAAAATGCTGTTAATAGAAGGAATCAGACAAACTATTGATAGAACTACATCATTGTGTTTCGAAAAGTGAATAATTATCTTCACACCGTGTGCTAATCACATATGTTCAAATTCAAATCTAAACAGAATATTCTAATGAGCAGCCCATCCTGGCGAGACAGTGTGAGTTCATCCAGTTACAGTAGGCTGCACCAATAGCTCATAGCCCTTGTGGTGTGCACAAGCTTTTTAACTTGGAGAGGGGTTCTGCCACATTCTCCTCAAACAATAGCATTGTTTGCAGTTTTGAGAAACCTTTCGTACATTGTTGCTGTACATCTTCAATAAATTTACAGCAAGAGGTCCCCTATACTTCTGCACACTTACACACCATAGGAACAATCATAGCATTAAATATCATATTAATCTTGAGGTTATTTTATTTTCCACTTTCTTTTGACATGTGTACAATGCCATAACATCCTTTTTACTGTGTGCACCAAGAGTAGTTAGTGCTTTAGTACAAATAAGTTTAGGTGTTAACATACTACCCAGTATCTATATCAAGATATAATTTCTACATACACACCATAAAATTAAGATGTAAATAAAATATAATCACAATAATGAACTGGTCAACAAGTACTGAGCAAAATACTCAAAATGCAAAAGCAAAATCACTGAGTGAAAATGGTGAGTTAATTTATGTATGTATGCACTGGTGTAAAGTATAACAAAGTAAAGCAAAAAGTCCAGAGCAGCCTTTAACTTTATTATTTTATTTATTAACTGATGTCTATCTGAATAATTGCTGATGTCAGATGATTTGTATCAGATGTACTCTAAGAACACCAGGGTTATCATGCTCAAAATAATCAAAGTACAGTACACTGATACTAGCTTCAAGCCACAAAAAATACAGTTCTCATGACAGGTTTCATAGGTAAAAATCACCCTTAATTCAACAGTTCAGAGACATTGGAATGTTTATCCATCTAATAAGTTCTTCCCTTATATGTATGCCAATGTATTAACATACTAATCATACCATTATTTTTGTGTATTCAGTTTAGGAATATAAAGTACCAAATTCATTTTTCGAGGTGTAGATGTGTGTGTATTTTTGTAGATTGATGATTTGATTCCCTATGTTTATTATAATCATAAACATTTCTGAATGATACTGGCGTATACGTTAACTGTTTCATTTTCTTTTGTGGAGGCTAAATATCAGAATGCCAAACCCTAGCTGTCATTAACCTCATTCACATCAATCTAAGCGCTTTACATTGTAATTTCACAAGGCCGTCGAAAAATATACCCGCTAAACCAACCCTGACGCGATGGATGATACGGGACGTAATGGGCGATGTTTTCGTCATCAAATGTGCTAAAATGCAAATGCAAATTATTTTCAATCAGTATGGTCGTTCAGATGTCTTATGTGTACGATTTCGTGGCTATAACGAGCTGACACGAACTATCTAAGCACAAGTCGATGATGAAAGTAGGAGGCGTGTCATTGTTTAAATATCGCCCATGTAACGACGATTTTCGTGTCTCGAAACTGCTTAAATAACGTTTTCCAAAACTGAACGTACCGATGACTGTTCTTCTGGTGAGGTACACTCTGCCACTGTATCGATGAAAATGCTATGAAAAACTTCTAACCACCCGTCCTCGGATTTTTCTATAGTAAATGTATGACGCGTCTCCCTGCAGTGAACGCCGCCATGCGGCAGTGGTTACCTGGGTCAGTGTCGGAGCGTTAGCGCAGGCGCATCAGACCCAAGGAACCAGGCTGAAGTGTGCTGAGAGGTCAGTCATGTTTATTTGCAACTGCGGACATTCCAAGTTATACTCTATTCCATGCTAAGAGCTCATCTATAGTTTGTTCGGGATTATAAAGGTATACTCGCCCAAACTTTAGGGGGCTTCTGTAATTTGCCACGTGTTTTGGGGATTGTGTCTTGTTTTTTCATGGCCAGTCTAAGAGACTGACTACACTTTGTGTTTGTCTTGTGTCAGTAGAAACACCGGAAAGAGTTCAGTGTATAAATATTATTTGTGATAGAGGAACGAGAGGAACCCTTACCGAAATGGCTGACAAACTTAAGAATATTGATATAAAAGACAAAAGGACAGTGTCCACAGGACAATATTTATAAACTGATGTATTAACGAAGCCTAACGCAACAAACACAAGAGGGCTCACAAAAATAACTAAAATCCAACATACAATTATTTATAGGGGTGCACCACTTAGTGTTACTTCTGTTAATCTGCGGAAGAACGAATATAGGTAAAGGAAGGAACTCTGTCCGTCATTTCTGGCACAAACCACACTACATGTCGACTGGGAGACGACAGCGAGCTCTTTAACCAGTAACACGCGCATTACACACACATGCGATAGTGTTTTTGTGACGGCTAATTATGTAGCAATAAATCAGGCAGCGGTAGTCTAAAGACATAAAACGTTTTATTCAAAATTATCAGCTATAACACGTAAAATACAATACGATATGATGTTTATAACAGGAGCGTAGCAAACTGTAAACTAGAATCAGGAATATCATACACATGCTATAAGCGGCTTGTCATCAGTAAACAGATTCGTGGCGTGAGTTGGCTTTAGCAGTATTTCAGCATCAGTCAGCACGCAGATGAAACAGAGAGAGTGAGTGAGTTGGTTTTACGCTGCTTTAAGCAATATTCTGACAATATCACTACGGGGAACACCATAGTCTGTCATACAAATATATGTATCGAATGGAAGAAAGCCCATGCAAGTATAGAGTATTTGGCAAGATTTCAACACTTTCAGATGATGAAAGCCTCTGGACTCCTTTGTATTGTATTTTGTGATTACAGTTTAGAAACTCTGTAAAATATGTTCATTTTAGAGACTAGACATTAGTCTAGGACAACAGGAATGGGCTTTACACATTGCACCCATGTGGGGAATCGCACATGGGCCTTCTGTGGGACGAACTATCCTACTGCTCCACAGATAGAGAGGCCAATGTATAATACCACCATGTATAAATGGCCTCGTTTTGTTTGGTGTTTGTAAAACATCCTCCCAAAATGCACTCGATATCTCCGTGAATCGTGGAAAGTAAGACATTATCTTCGAAACAAGATATTTGAGTGCCAAAAGCCGATCTTCACATCTTCTTCTTCACATGTGGATATACTGTCACACGGTCTCTCTTCTACCAAACGTAGATGTACTGGATAAACGGGATTCCTGGGACGTGGTGGTCAGTCAAGCGTTACGGGGAGGATGGCTTGGCGACTTTGGGAACTACAATGTAGTTCGGTACTGGTGAGCATGTTCTTTTTCTAGAGACCACCGGTGAAGCTTTCGGTGGCCGGGATTCTGGTGGTGTGAGAAGAAGCTCTATGTCCGACAATTTTTTTTTCATCAAATATATTATCTTCTTGTCGAACGTTACGTCGATTGGTTTGTCGAACTTGAAGTCAACTGGACGACAGCGTCTTTGGCAGTGCTGATAAAAAAGTTGAATATCTGTTTTGGTGAGAGAATTCTCGATATACTTATATATACTTATACTTATCCTCAGTCCTTACCCTGATGGCGTCACGCAGGCGTCCTTCCTCCGACTGGTATCTTTTCTTAGCTTTTCCGAACTCCTTATCAATTTCATTGATGAGTTGTTCCTGGCGTAGATTGAGTAGATAATGAACTTTGGCAAACCTCCTTCTGACTGTCTGAATTTCTACATGTCGTCTTGTTTCCACCACCTCGGTTTTATGCTTCAGGTCTTCATTTGCTTTCTCAAGCGTTCCTATTTTCGTTTTCAGTTCTTCCAAGAGACGAGTGACATGGTTTCTCTCTTCAGTGGCAAATGTCTGAAGGGAGACAACTCCTTCACACCCGCGGTGGTAAATACCTGAACAAACATGACATATCGCCTTTTGACATGACCTACAGTAGAGCACGAC
Organism: Haliotis asinina; assembly: GCF_037392515.1. NCBI lineage: Eukaryota > Metazoa > Mollusca > Gastropoda > Lepetellida > Haliotidae > Haliotis > Haliotis asinina. Next base: position 22,646,224 of record NC_090283.1, read on the forward strand.
TGGGTTGCCGGTGTGACTATCGCAGAGAATCATATCTTCTCTCTTCTTCTTCAGGGCTTGAACAACATTTCTCACTCCGACATCTGTAACGAAGCTGTCAACACTAATAACTCCGGATACTCGACTTTCTTGTCTACATACGGGACAAGACACAGAGCTCGATCCACAGTTCGTTCGACCTTGAATGTGGTTCTTCAAGCAATCCCGACAAAATCTATGAAGGCAGTGAAGTGCCTTTGGATCATTTAAAAAGTCCGTACAAATCGGGCACTTTAACTCTTCGGCGAGAGGGTCCTCATACGCCGCCATGTTTTTCATATCATATCTTCTCTCTTCTTCTTCAGGGCTTGAACAACACTCCACCAACATTGAGTCATTTGTTGTAACCAAGAAGTCTCTAATATATGAATACAAATATTTTATTTTTTACTGTCGCACAATAATTCTGCGCAAAGTATTTCCAGTGTGTTAGTGCACTCATGGTTGTGGTAGGGAACTCACCTGAATAATATCGGTGAACAATTGCACAAGAGCTATATAATATTTGTATACATATCCCCCTGGAACAACCTCATTAATGACTGTGGGGTGTCAATTGTATTGTAACCACCCCAAATTGGATAATGGTTGTGAGCCGGGGTCACGTGGTCACCGGGTCGTTGCGTTCCGTTTCGCGCGATTTGTCTCGACTTGGGGGTAGTAACTCCTATGTTGATCTCCATTGGAAAATGTTCGGATAAAGGCCATACAACCAACCACTACTTGGGGGATGGGGGTGGGTGGTGTTGTGTGTGTGGGGGTGGGGTGGGGTGGGGTGGGGTGGGGGTCCAAATGCATTCCCGTGTTTCAAATACTCAATGACACTTGGAAATTGGCCAACACACACACATGGTGTTTATCTCCTAAATCAGCACTTTTTAAAACTCAAATTGCGTTTCGCCACACTTTGTATGTAATTCCCTAGTTTCTCTCAGTCCCTGAACCACAATATGTTTCATTAATGTTTAGCCCTAGATGAAGCAAGTCTAGGTTTCCCCAGGCTCTGAATGGTAACGTCTTCAACACTCCACACTGCTGAACATTTTCAACATTTTCTTAAAAAGGACCCAGCATTTCAGTTTTGAGAGAGGTTCTATTGATAAGGCAATTGAAAGGAATTATACGACGCAAATAACACAATATACTGTATAAATAGATCTTTTCCCCGCTTAGTTTAAAAAGGATTTTACACCTGAGTTGGCGGCATTTATCCTTTTACATGCATGAGCCGTGTGCGAAATAATTTCCAAAGCCAAGTGTTACAACTACTACAAAAATAGATAGAACAGAATATGATGTATTGTCAGCGTGACATGGATTTCATCACTGACCTGATGAACATGCATCCTCGACTATACACTGGCTGCATCTACGGCTCAGACCGGTAAATTTATTACCTCCCTTGGCTGGCTTGAGCGGACCAATCACAACTCACTTCTGCCTTTTAGATTATCTAACCTATTAAACTTGTAACACAAACAACGCACAGGTTCTCTTAAAGAGATAGAATGAGTTCTTGTATAGATTGTTTCGGACCTGTCAATTTGTCTGTATGATTTTCCCCCAAGTCTGAGTGTCACTGGAAACAAACCTTCGCAGCTGCGACCGCTATCTTTCTTGATACTGGCAAGCTCGGTTGTAATGGTGGCTTGGCTTACTGTGAGAATAAACTGAGGTAATAAAATTATCGGGCCCACCCATACTTGCACCCAGGGTATGATGGCATGAACAGGGGCGTAATCATGTGTAGCGGCCACAAAATTTCCGAGTCCCGTGCTGGGATTCGAACGACGGACCTTCCGATCCGAAGTCGGACGCCTTGTCCACATGACCAAAGAGGTTAACCCCGTCAGCAAGCTGACAAGGTAAGGATGTCATCTGTGGGATGACTCCACGCCCTGCTACATACTCCCCCGTCAACAGAAGGCACGTCCCGGGCCGCATAGTTGGGTACTGAGGCTTATTTTGTTCAAACATGATATGAACGTGCTCAGCCCCACGTTGGGCGCCATTTTGTAGCAGGGTGTGGTATATAATGTCCAGCCACTGGGGTGCTAGTCACAACAAGCACAGTTCTAGATGAGTGATGAAATTTATTGCAGTGTCAAAGTTGGGAGGAAGGCTGAAAAGAGAGAACCTGCCTCCTGTAAGAGTTCATGCAGAATGCATCATTTAAGCCAAATGATTTTAAAACTGGTGAAGCACATGGTTGAAGACCATGTGCTCAGTCAGAGTTACAACAGCTGGCAAATATTTAGAAAATGAATGAAATAATATTGTAATTAAATATATTTTTACAATTATGAAGCAGTGAGATACCCTTTTACTAAATAATGTTTGTTTGCAGAACAAAGTATACAGAGATAAGAATACTGAAATCTTCCTCACCTGAAAAGAGAGAACCTCCCTCCTGTAAGAGTTCATGCAGAATGCATGAGGAGGGCAGGCGAGGAAGGAAGTTAGACAAGAAGATCAAAAGGCCAATCAAAAGACAGGTAGCATCTGACAGGTGTCAAAGGAAGTCAGATGATAGAAAGGTGGTGGAAGTTTCTAAAAATAGAGAAGGGGAAGTCCAGGTGTAGCTGGAGACATCAGAGGCTGCTAAGGGTATTGAAGATTGTAGATGTTAGTGGCTGACATTCAACTGTAGACAAGGACAACATAAAACAGAATGATGACAATGACAATATGTATGACAATATATATATATACATAATTTATGGATATGATGAAACTGTGGGGGGGGGGGGGGGGGGGGGGAAGGGGGGGATTATGAGAGGATGGTATTTCTGTGGATACAACCTGTGGTTATATCCACCACCCTGCTACATACACCCCCGCTTTGGGAAATGGCGACCTCGCCATTCAAAAGTGACACTGATGGGGTACCCTCACACCCAAACACTTTGTTGTACAACAAACTGTCCATCCGTCATCCATTTTGGCTTTGTGCGGTTACGTCCGACTCGGCGAGGGAATGGCTGGAGAACGGATGATACAGAGCCTGGTATACGACTAGTTGACACAGCTTGTGCTGGTGAGGATGGTGTAGGTACAAGTGAACTTCTTGCTGACGGTGAGCTGACTGAAGGCAGCAGCGACACAGGGGATGGTACCGATACTGGAGGAAGAGTATGTGTCATCGGCACTAGTGTCGTTAAGATTGCCAGAAGATGGCATTAAACGTCTGATAGTCGATGGTGAGCGCCTTGGCCTGGGTATGGGCTGGCCATCTGTTCCAATGGGAAGGAGCATATTGCGATGAAGTATACGACATTCTCTGGTCCCTTCCTTACAGACTTTAAACACAGGAATGTTGGCATGAGGTTGGGACTTGACTACATAGTACTCCTCTTCCCAGAGATTGGCCAATTTTTGCTTCCCACGTATGTTGACGTTACGAACCAATACAAGATCACCAACCTTGACAGTGGCACCACGTGCCTTAAGGTTGTAGGCTTTTCTCTGTTTAGCCTGTGCCCTTTCAAGGTTTGCCGATGCAAGCTCATGTGCAGTGTGTAATTTGCGCGCGAGATCAGCAGCAAACTGCGTATGAGTTGGTGATGAAATATTGGCTAGTGATGTACCAAATGCGACGTCAACTAGCAGCCTAGGATGCCTGCCAAACATGAGGAAGTAGGGAGTGAACCCGGTAGACTCATGGAGTGAACAGTTGTAGGCATGTACTAAGTGCGAAATATGGTCTTTCCACTTTGCCTTTTGCTGTTCCTCAAGAGTGCCGAGCATCCCCAGGAGAGTCCGATTAAAGCGCTCACATAAACCATTACCCATCGGATGATACGGAGTGGTTCGTGTTTTGAGAATGCCCAATATGCTGCACAACTGTTTGATGATGTCACTTTCAAAGTTCCGGCCCTGATCAGAGTGCAACTTCTCTGGAATGCCGTCGTGAACAATGAAGTGATCAAACAGTATTTTGGCAGTAGTGGGGGCCGTTTGGTTGCGGGTTGGAACGGCAACAGCATATTTGGTGAAATGGTCCGTAATGACAAGGACATTCTCAAAGCCACCAGAGGAGGGCTCCAAGCTGAGATAGTCAATGCACACTAACTCCATAGGCTGAGTGGTTCTGATGTTTACTAATGGTGCACGCTCAGTTTGGTTAGGAGCTTTACCTAAAATACACCTCTGGCAGGCTCGAATCCTTTTCTCCACATCTGTTATCATTCCTGGCCAATAAAACCGAGTCCGAAGAAGTGCCACGGTTCTGTCCCTACCAAGATGTCCCATATCATCATGTAGATGGGTAATAACCTCATCTCTTTTGGACTGAGGAACAATCTCTTGATAGTAGGGTACTCCAACATCTGTAAGTTGTTGCCTGTGGAGAAGGCCATCTTTCACGGTGAGTGAATCCCACTGCCGGAGAATGGCTGCAGTGTCTCGGTCAATGGATTTGAGAGCCTCCTTGTTAGGCCGTGTACCAATACGAATGAAGTCCAAAATCGAGCAGATTGAGGGATCAGCTTGCTGATATATTTTCATCCGTTGGTTAGCAACATCAGAGGGTGCCATACCATCAACCGCCAACATGCAACACATCACCTCCTGATTGAGAGAGAGTGTCTCCACAGCGCATGATGAGATCAGTTGACCATTACAAACAGCAGAGACAGTTTGTATGTCCATTGACTCACGAGGCAGCCTGGACAAAGCATCTGCATCAGCATTCCTTGCACCAGGAACATACTCAAGGGAGAAGTCATAGGTGGCAAGATCTGCAAGCCAACAATGTCCAGTTGTATCTAACTTTGCGGAAGTTAGGACATAAGTAAGGGGATTGTTGTCTGTTTTCACAGTGAATGAGTTGCCATACAAGTAGTCATGAAACTTCTTGGTGACTGCCCACTTTAGAGCCAAAAACTCTAACTTATGAGCAGGATAATTGCGCTCGGCTTTGCTGAGACTGCGACTTGCATATGCAATCACTCGCCTTTGATTTCCTTGGTACTGGTACAATACTGCACCCAAGCCATCCCCACTTGCATCAGCGTGCAATTCAAAGGGCAGAGTGAAATCAGCAAAGGCCAAAACAGGAGCACAAGAAAGCCTGCTAATAAGCTCACTGGAAGCGGACTGTTGAGCATCTCCCCATACAAATGGTTGAGTAGACTTGATTTTCCGTTTGGACCTCCCACCATGACCAGCTAGCAAATTTGTCAGCGGCCTGGCAACTTTGGCATAATCAGGTACAAAACGCCTAAAGTATCCAGAGAATCCAAGAAATCGGCGTATGTCGTCGACATTGCGTGGAACTGGCCAGTTCTTCAATACCTCTATTTTCTCAGGGTCTGTTTTGATACCCTCCTCAGAGATTACATGACCTAGGTATTTAATGGAGGTCTGCAAGAATTGGCATTTTGATGGCTTAAGCTTGAGCCCATTCTTGCGCAATCTTTGAAAGATTACTCGTAATCTCTCAAGATGCTCATCAAAGGTCTTAGAGAATACAATGATATCATCGAGATAGATAAGGCATTGAAGAAGATGAATGTCACCCATACACCTTTCCATAAGGCGTTGGAAAGTAGCCGGAGCATTTGTTAGTCCAAATGGCATCGAATTACACTCATAAAACCCAAGTGGGCCGACGGTAAAGGCAGTACGGGCCTTATGCTCTTCGTCTACTTCGACTTGCCAATATCCACTCTTAAGATCAAGACAAGAGAAGTATTTTGCCCCATGTAATGCATCAAGAGTTTCCTCTATCCGTGGTAGAGCGTAGGAATCTCGAATTGTGCGACTGTTCAATTTGCGATAATCTATACAGAAGCGTAGAGTCAAGTCACGTTTGCGTACCAATACAACGGGTGAGGCTTATGGACTAGCAGATGGACGGATAACTTTTGCATCCAACATTTGCTTTATATGGTCCTTGACCTCCTGATACATGGAGGGTGGAATACGTCTATGTCTCTCCTTAAATGGAGTCTCATCTGTGAGTTCGATTCGATGGGTGACCAAGTCAGTATGTCCCATGTCCATATCAGACTTGCTAAACACATCATCAAACTCATTCAGAAGAGAACGCAACTGAATTATTTCTTCCGGGGAATGTGTTGCACTCAGAGAATCCAGATCAAATAACTCTGTTGATAGTTTGGTAGGTTTACAACCAATATGAGTGCCCTCATCCTCAGAGACTAAGCTGTCCAAAACAGTAACTTGTTCCAAATGACAAAGTACTGTTTTAGCAGGAATTGTAACAGCCTTTGTGGATGGGTTAGTAACCTCAACCTTAACCCGTGTTGTGGAGTGGCTAGACTGAAAACCAACAACACCAGGTACAAGTGCAAGTGAACCAGGAAGTATGGATGGTATAGCACAAAACTCCATACCAGTCTGTGGAGTATGACCCCTGCAAATGCCGGTAATAATCTGGTTACAAGACGGGGGTATAGTGATAGCCTTAGTAGTCCTCACATTCTCAGTTCGGTTGAGGTCATCCCAACGCTTACTAAGCCAATGGATAGCCATGGTCCAAGGAGAAGAACTCCCAGATACCCTGTCACCAGGGTTGCTGTCGCAAGCAGCTCGCAGGACATTCGTTCCCAGGATAAGTGGAACCTTGGAGGTGAAGTGCTGGTATCTCAACTACTTGGCCCATAAAGTCAGGGGGTACAGCAATGGTGGCCTCAACATACCCCAAATAGGGCAGCTTGGCACCTCCAGCTCCATGCACCTCTAGTAAAGAGCTGATTTGGTGAAGCGGCAAGTGAGGGAGGTAAGCTCTGTAGAAGTTTTCAGAAATAGTGGTGACCATAGAACCAGTATCTATCAAAACTTTACAAGCATGACCCTCGACCTTTACTTGCCCAATGTTTGGTTGGCCAACTAAACTAGAAGGCATATTTTGTTTGGAGCTTTCCTCCGAGTCCTCAGTTCGCTCCACAGCTGGGACTCTTATGAGTTTAAAGCAGGGCAATGCTGGTGGCCTCTTTTAAGTCCTGGCTTTCCACAATCAAAGCAGAAAACTGATGACTTTTGTGGTAGGGGTTTATCATGAACCTGCTTTAATATGGGTTTATTTGTCTGAGCAATTTTTGACTGAGCGTGGCCTTGGCGACTGGTGGATGGTTTAAAAGAGGCTTGAGCAGACTTTAGCTCAAGAGAGTGAACTTTGTCACCCATAGACTTAAGATTTTTATCAATTTCTTTAAGTCTAGAGAGCACTTCCTCCATCTCCTGACTACATGGTACAGGAGTGGTAACAGGATACACATGTGCCTCCTTGGGGGTCAGTAGTTCCTCCTCTACCCGACGTACAGCAAGCAACAGTTGACTGTACTCTAGACCAGTGTCAAAGTGATGACGAGTTGCTTGCTTCAAAGCATCCTTGGATAACCCCATCCAGAAACGACTTCGAAGTAAGTTCATGGCAGCATTTGGTGGGAGCATTCCTGAGGCTTCGATCTTTGATATTAAGTCACGAAGTCTACAACTCCAAGCTGCGACTCATTTATTTCCTGGCGAGCGGTATAAAAACGCTCCATAAGTGTCTCACCAGGCATCACATTGCCAAAGACAATGTCCAACTGCTCCAGTGCAGAATCAAGGGTTGCCTCAATCGAGAAGCCACTAAGAAGATCTGCAGCAGAACCTTTAGCTGCTCTCCGCATGGCATTGAATATTGCGGTGTCAGAGTAAGCATTCTCACGTCGACAACCCAATATTTCAAGGCGCCACTGACTATACTTTACATCGCCCTTTCCCCCATCCCCAGAAAATGTTGACAAACGAGGACTGGGTGCATGAAGTATTGACATGGGCATGGTTGAACGCGGAGTTGCCCTAAGCTGACTAGGCTGGACAGTGGAACTGTACCCTGGATGTGGCAAAGGCATGGGTACATGTCTGTTAGGCCAAGCCTCACAGGGTGCCCTAGATGGATGTGTTATGACACATGGTTGTTGTGGGTAAGGGGTACTTGAACCTATTGGTTGGCTGTAACTAAATAGGGACCCGTAGGGCCTAGGCAGAGAATTAGGCAAGTCTAACCTAGGACTAGGGTCTTGTGGTGGAGTACCCAACTGGGAAGCCCCAGTAGATAACAAAGGGGGACCCGGTGGGGTGTGTGCTAACAGAGATGATGGCCCCTGTGGTTGATGAACAAACACTGGGCCATCATCTGGGATTGAAGGTGGAGGTACATGAGGCCGAGACAACAAATCCCCAGATGCCAAATCAGCTGTATAGGTAGTGTGTGGCTGATGTGGAATAACATCGTCTGCTAGACGGGATAGTATGCTTGTGCGGACAATAGGATTAAGTTGATGGATTAAATACACAACCTCATCTACCTGTGATTGAAAGTTAGTGTCCAAATGAGCCATAATGTGACATATGTATATGACGACCTCCAAGAAAGGCAACAAGACTAACTGTTGAGTTGGATCTCAACAACAACAGGACTGATTCTATGAAAGGCGATATCTGAGTGCAAAAACTCCTAACTACAAGGAAACAATGTGCAGCTCCTACAGCAACTAGGATACAAGATGGAGAAACGGATATGAAGTGTAAACCATCTAAAGGAATTAACAACTAAACCAGAAAAGTAATGTCACAACAGAAGCACTGGCAACCAGACAACCATAGGCAGTGTATGGAAGTCTGAAGAACAGTACATGGGATGTGGATAAAGGCTAGAATGGGAGATGATGTATGATGAAATGAAGAAACAAGACAAGACAAGACATGGTAAATGTTAGTAGTTTGCTGCTAAGAGAAACTTCCACTCTGAAGGATAGATGTCAGAAACAGCTAGGAAAAAGGAAGTATTAAGGATAGAGTCTGATACTAATAAGGTGTGTAGGAAGGGTGTCAACACTGGTATAAAAGTGCAAAATTGGAAACAATACTTTTGATTTTGAAATTGAGTTGTTTAAGTTAACTGTAGGTTGATTTGGAAAATATATTTAGGATCAAAGTCAAATAATTACCAGCTACAATTTATATAAACAGTGGAGAAATTTCGAATAGAAATGAACTCTTAAATTATATTACTGGAACAACTTTGATAATGATAATGAGGTTGAGATGAATAAGAATAATATATATATATATATGATTTAGATAAACATGGTAGACATAAAAGTGTTGTAGAAATAGAATTGTACAAAAGTCAATAATCTATAAAATCAGAGGTAAGAAACTTCCAAATAAGGTGAATATATAATATAGATATCACATGATAGTGCTGCAATTGTGATATTGCAAGCTGGAAGATATATAAACGTTTATGTAGTATCACAAATGTCTGCTTTCAGGTTCTGTCAAAACAGTTCAAGTCCTGAATAATACACACAAAAATGTTGAAGTCACAAGCTGTGAAAGAACCAACTTGCAAGTCCCAAACACGTCACACAATTGATCCGAATGAATTCAAGTCCATCCAGGAACGTTTTGGGGATTATTCTTGAAACTGCATGAACTCTTGAAGAATGATATGAGATGAATTGCTTCTTCTCACTGTGAAAGTGATGTAGTTGACTGGACCAGCAGCCCCACGTTGGGCGCCATTGTAGCGGCCACAAAATTTCCGAGTCCCGTGCTGGGATTCGAACGACGGACCTTCCGATCCGAAGTCGGACGCCTTGTCCACATGACCAAAGAGGTTAACCCCATCAGCAAGCTGACAAGGTAAGGATGTCATCTGTGGGATGACTCCACGCCCTGCTACACATGCATGATTTAAAAGTGTATTATAACTTAACAACTTGAGAGTGATATATTTACCAAATGACCCAATGAAATATCACCAGCCATTAAGACCAGTGTCTGTAGAGGTTTTCTGGCCCGAATGGATTTTTACTAGCCATGGGCTAACGGATCAATGGTTATTTCGCAAACTTTGTAGAGGAGACTACATATTTTCGGTGCATATTTTGAATGCACGTTTCATATCCGTCATGTTAACTATCAGAAACTTGCCCTCTCGTAATTTCAGACTCATGTTGTCTCCAGCGTCAGGACTATGTATGGGATTTGCTATCTGTAGAGGATATGATTGTTTCCCTTGATGTCGATGACGGTGATAGACATTAGTCCAGTGCATAACCTATACCTATACCTAGACCTAGACCTAGACCTAGACCTAGACCTATACATATGCATATACATATACATATACATATACATATACATATACCTATACCTATACCTACACCTATACCTATACCTATACCTATACTTATACTTATATCTAGTCCTAGTCCTAGTCCTATACCTATACCTATACCTATGCCTATACTTATACCTAGTCCTAGTCCTAGTCCTAGTCCTAGTCCTAGTCCTAGTCCTAGTCCTATACCTATACCTATACTTATACTTATACTTATACCTAGTCCTAGTCCTAGGCCTAGTCCTATACCTATACCTATACTTATACTTATACTTATACTTATACCTAGTCCTAGCCCTAGTCCTAGCCCTAGTCCTAGTCCTAGTCCTATACCTATACCTACACCTACACCTATACCTATACCTATACCTAGTCCTAGTCCTAGTCCTAGTCCTTGTCCTAGTCCTAGTCCTATACCTATACCTATACCTATACTTATACTTATACCTAGTCCTAGTCCTAGGCCTAGTCCTATACCTATACCTATACCTAGTCCTAGCCCTAGTCCTAGTCCTAGTCCTATACCTATACCTATACCTATACCTATACCTAGTCCTAGTCCTAGTCCTAGTCCTATACTTATACTTGTACCTAGTCCTAGTCCTAGTCCTATACTTATACTTATACCTCGTCCTAGTCCTAGTCCTAGTCCTAGTCCTATACTTATACTTATACCTAGCCCTAGTCCTAGTCCTATACCTATACTTATACTTATACCTATACCTAGTCCTAGTCCTAGTCCTAGTCCTAGTCCTAGTCCTAGTCATGACCCTAGTCCTATACCTATACCTATACTTATACCTAGTCCTAGTCCTAGTCCTAGTCCTGGTCCTAGTCCTGGTCTTAGTCCTAGTCCTAGTCCTATACCTATACCTATACTTATACCTAGTCCTATACTAGTCCTAGTCCTAGTCCTAGTCCTAGTCCTATACTTATACCTAGTCCTAGTCCTAATCTTTGTCCTATACCTATACTTATACCTAGTCCTAGTCCTAGTCCTAGTCCTATACCCATACCTATACCTATACCTATACCTAGCCCTAGTCATGGCCCTAGCCCTAGTCCTAGTCCTAGTCATTGCCCTAGCCTTAGCCCTAGTCCTAGTCCTAGTCATGGCCCTAGCCCTAGTCCTAGTCCTAGTCCTAGTCCTAGTCATGGCCCTAGCCCTAGCCCTAGCCCTAGTCCTATTCTTATACCCATACCTATACCTATACCTATACCTATATCCAGATATGCCATTTGGCCTTCTTTCATCATACACTTGTACCATGGAACATGCATGCCCAGCACGTACACTCACACGCACCACGCACACACATGCAATACGCACACACACGCGCGCACGCACGCACGCAAACATTGACCTACTTCGTTGAGTTTAACAGATCAAACCACAGGCGCTGCTATAAAAATGACAGGCGTTAATCTTCCAATAACTTCCCTCGACACATTTTTCAAAAGACTTGGCAATTTGCCGCCTTCATCAGTATTCCAGCAATATCACGACGGGGGACACCACATATGGGGTTCGTACATTGTACCCATGAGGGGAATCGAACCCTGGAATCGAACTCGCTTCCAGTGTCAATTACATTACCATTGAATACGCTTTTCTTCTGTGTTCATTTTGTGAAACAACTGTTTTACTTCCATCATGATATCATGATATCATGTTATCAGGATATCACGTAGTTACCACCATAATATCACACAGGATAACTCCTTTGTTCACCTGACGAAGGGTCAAGGACACGTTATCCTAGAAACGTTGTGTATACAATAAATAAGAAGCTGACTTCCATATTTGTCCTATGAATATGTTTTAGGTTCTTATGTAAATGTTATTTTTAATGCAAGTCCTCGTTTAACTATTGTTTTTTAAATTTTGTTGACATTATGTAGTGTAAATAGTAAAATCTCATTTTTAGTGGGAATCAAACTCAGTCCTTTGGCGTGACGAGCGAACAATTTAACCAGTAGCCTGCCTCCGATAGGTAGTGGGGGCGGTGGGGTAGCCTAGTGGATAAAGCGTTCGCTCGTCACGCCGAAGTCCCGCCTTCGATTCCACACATGGGTACAATGTGTGTCCCCCGCCGTGATATCGCTAGAATATTGCTTAAAGCGGGGTAAAACTAAACTCACTCACTCACCGATAGGTAGTGGAACATTAACAACTGACAATACCGTGTACAGGTAGGACATCTGTTGCCTTTTGGCACAACATGACACGTAAGTTAGAATAAAACTTCTATTCAAACTATTAGCGTAGAATGTTTGGAAAGTACCAGGTTTATAACACATCTCAGTACCCAGCAGAGGTACAGATAAGCTGCATGTCAGCGTAAATTCGGCAAATATTTATGTGAAAACTCAGTTCATTTTAAGACTATTGCCTACAGACACATTTGAACCTTCAATTCAACCTTAAATGCGTAGACACAAAAATCTCAAATCTTAGCTAGCGTACCGGCGGATAAAAAAACCGAACTGGGCTTCTATTTCTTGCCTTGGCAACTTCCCGTCTTTCCCATCGTTTCTTATATTACAGATCAAATGCAAATACAAATTACCAACATTTAAACTTTATGTTTTTAAGATTAGTAGAAAACGACAAACTGCCCAAAAGAGTTTGAGGGCGTTCAATTTATTTGGTTACTCAAAGGGAAGTTTGGTACCCAGTTCAGATGAATGCATAACTCGCATGAACGCTCTGGTCGTGTTCTTTCAGACTGTTCACAACGTAATTGTTTTGCCAATGCCTTCAAGCAGTTTGATATTTCATTCGTCATTTTTGCAAAAAACCCACCCCTCGACATATAAAATGGTATGTTCCCAAAACAGATAAAAAAATAGACAATCCTTCAGGGAATGAGGTTTAGTATCATACAGAAATGATTAAAACCGTTTTACTGTGATAGTACCCAAATCGGTGACTCGTCACTCGTGTTTCGTCAGATGTGCTTATGTGCTTACATATAACTCTAAAAGTAGGTCAAAAATAAACATCAAAGTAATGACTAAGCATAGCTTACCTGTAGCTACAGCTTAAATTATATTTTAAAGGCTATGACATTATGTCACACCTGCAATTAATATTTCAGCCATGTCGTGGCGAAAACAATCTAAACACTAACTGAATGTATCTACATCATGTAAGCAGTGAAACACTAGAGCATCAACATTGTGTTTACAAAAAGCTTGCTATAAACAGAGATAACTAAACGAGTGTCTGTCAGATACCATTTATATTACAACGAGTTGTTTCAAAACGTATTTATCGAACTAAATCATCAAGTTGAATTGAATCAAGTGTTGCCTCCTTTTCGAGGGATTCTATTCTTTCATCATCACCGGAAGTTGCATGATGGAAAATCGGCTCTTATTCTCAAGGTATGTCATCCACATAAAATGACATCGGGAACATCATTAAAATTGTATTGCTTCAGATTCCATAGTTACAGTCAAACTGTCAAATATAACCAGAGAGGAAGACATTGACAACAGACACAGCTGACGTCATGTCACGTGATACCTCATTAACTCCCGTGTGTTTACGCAATAGTCGGAAAGTCGAGGGGTCTTGTACGTTTTTATTGCGATTTTTCAAACTGTTTGTGAAGTATTAACAACTGAAGGTGACTTTTAGGATATGTTCTTTCCATATATCAACAGCTAGTACGTTAGTATGCTTATTTAAGTTTGATTTGGCGCCTTTGTATCAGAGCATGTATGAGAACCTATCCAACATACTCACATTGAGACGTGATTATCTCCATTCACTGTGAATGATAAGTTGAGCTAATTTACTACATTCGTCGAATTTGACAGTCAACTGAACACAGAAGATTTATGCATACTGGATAGAACAATGGACTCGAGTGACGTTATCTGATTATAAGCATTATTTTAAGTGTTGTTTATTCAAATGTAAACACTTGCTTAATTAAGCATGCTGATATGATTTTCCTCATGCTTCAAGGCATTGTACTTCATCCTGATAAGCACCGTGCCTTTTTCCCACTAACCTCCTTCTATTTTCTTAACTGGGTTTTCTTTACAAATCTTTTAACAATTACGTATTAAAAGTTTAAAAATCCACATTTAAAACTACTTAAGTAGGCTGTATAGGCACCACACTTAGTTACAGCAATCTTCCTCAAAATGAAACTGACTTTTGTAACGGTCATGTCTTTATTTGCACTGTCCGGTTCTGGTGCCAACCGTCTTGGATGCCAACGTATTCCTTTTGCGATTGGTGAGAGGAACCCCAATAACTGCCGGGAGTTCTTCTGTTTTCAGCTGCAACCGAATGGAATCAGAGCAATTGCTGGTAAGCATTCCCTCAGAATAATTTCACAAGGCCTCGGATCGCTAATCTTCCGGGATTTGCCTAGTCTTATCATAAACCCCAGCCCCGTTCTCAAAATTGCCTTGCATGGATGATTTTAGTTTCACCTCGCAATATTCCAGCGATATCACGGCGAAAGACACAAGAAATGAGCTTCACACATTGTACCCTTGTGGGGAATCGAACCTTGACCTTCGGCGTGAAGAGCGGACGCTTTAACCACTCAGCAACACCACCGTCCCAATAATACAGCTATGTCATGCTATGTCATGGTATGTCATGTCACTGTGGTCAGCTGTATGGAGACAGCAACACTGACATAGGTCAGCACTCGAGCTACCTCTTTTAACGCGGCTCATTAATCACCTGCTATCGTGTCCGTTCTTGCTTCACAGATTGTACCCTGGTGGGGAATCGAACCCTGTTTTTCAGCATGACGGCCTAGGGCAGCCTAGTGGTTATTAGTTACAGCGTTCACTCGCCACGTAGAAGACCCTGGTACGAAGACAATGGTACGAAGACAATGGTTCGAAGACCCTGGTTCGAAGATCCTGGTTCGAAGACCATGGTTCGAAGACACTGATTCGAAGACGCTGATTCGAAGATCCTGGTTCCCTAAATGGGTACAGTTTGTGAAGCCCATTTCCGGTGTTCCCAACACCGGCGTAAAGTTTAATTCACTCACTATCGTTGTGGTTGTTCCATCACAAATAGTCGGTCTCACAGTCCCTGGACCACATGCTGCTCTTTCTGCAATGAGAAATCCATAACTGAATTCCTGGACTCAATCAAGTTCAGGTTCGAAGTGTCCTATCTCTTTTGGACTCCTTTATCTCTATAAAAGTTATATTTATTCAGAGATTTCAAATTCACAAACTTTTAAAATTAGATACTATTAAAAAGTCGAGTAATTTGTCAGTTTTCTCTAACACACTACGAGTCCAGATTACTGATACCCCAATCAATGACCCATGTGCAATAGGTATACATGCAGATTACCATGACAACCTACTTAGTACCCACTAGTGGACTAATTCTTAGAGTACAGACTGCAGGTACATAAAAAACAACCAAACGCACATCGTGCTGGTTATTGTTGAGGGTCAGGTTGCCCGTTCTTGACTGAATCTTGTTCCAAGATGTGTTGTTCAATTCCAGAATTTCCCTCGGTTTGATTTCTTCAGTCAGTACGCTCCGTTAAGTCATTCTCCATGTAAAATTTCATGTTGATATTTCTAGGGACCGGGATTTGTCCACTGGGGCAATGTTTCGCAGTCCTGGAACAGTGCTGTCTTTCGTCTATCAACCTTGGAGCTGTTTGTCGTAAGTATACCATCAATCCTTTTTACGTTAAATACGGTTCTATAATTGCCTGGAGTGGTGGCATGGCCTGGTGGTTCAGGTGTGGGGTCGTCACTCCGAAGACCCGAGTTCGAATCACCATATCGGTACAATATGTGAAATCAATTTCTGGTGTCCCCCGTTGTGATATTTACTGGAATTTTGCTAAACGCGGCGTAAAACCAATCACTCACTATAAGTCCCTATTCGTTCATGCCCCACACTTTGCTTTTGAGATGTGGATAATATTATAAGTTATATTTGTCAGTGCGATATGAGTTACTGATGTCAGGAGAACATATATAATCAAGTTCGACAAATATGCCTAAAGAAAGTTTTGTTCGAAGTAGTTCGAAGCAGTCACTTGCATATTACCGATTCCCGTGACTCAAGTATATAATTGACTTGTCCTTGCATGTTGTGCAGCCAACCCCTATAGTTCATGCAATGAGGCGATCTAGTACAGAGCCTAGAATTTCGAAGCTCTGTTAGCGCTAAGTCAGTTTATGGCTCTTGCGACTACCGTAGCGATAAACGTGCTTCGAAAATCAAGGCATAAGTGTTGTTGCTTCTCACGTCTATACGACCCGTGAAGGTCGGGGTAGAAGCACCCCATCCTTGCCACAAAGGCGACTATGCTTGTCGTTCGATCGGGTGGTCAGTCTCGCGGACTTGGTTCACACATGTTATCGGTTAACAGTTGCGCAGATCGATGCTCATGCTGTTGACCACCTGGTTGTCTACTCCAGATTCGTTTATTTACAGACCACCACCATATAGGTGGACTATTGCTGAGTGCGGCGTAAAACTCAACTCACTCACTGTAGTCCACACAGGCGTTACCTCTTCAGTTCTAACCAATCTTTACCTTTTTCTTTCAGCGGCAGGACCTGTGAGCGGATGAAATGAACATCTCACCAACAACATTTGTGCATACATTTTGTTATAAAATTGTATACTGACAGAAGCAAACTTATGTATATATCACAGTTATACATATCCTAAATAAACATTGAAGCAGATATTGTATACATCATATTTGTTGTCGTTTTGGTGTTTGTTGTTGTGTTTTTTCTATTTTTTTTTTATTTATTTATTTATTTACTGCTGCTCACGCTCGATTCACAACATTGGTAGTGTGTTAAAACATAATAGGCCAAGGCCGGTCATTTCCCCTGAATGTTGTTCTAAAGGAAAGCATTTTCAAGAATGCCGATTGTGCAATGAATTTACAGCGACTGTCCAACACCTTGTCAGTGGATGTTCTTCTTTAGCACAAACAACATGTCTTAAAAGACATGATGGCATGGCTAGTTGTTTCTACTATCGTCTTCTCCATGCCTGTGGCCTTGACTGCGAGGTCCATCCATGGTGCGACCCTGAATATATCCAGGACGTCATGAAAAATGATGCTTTTTAACTTCTTTGGAATCGGCCCATGTAGAGTCCGAGAAGAATTCATGCCAACAACCCTTGTCCTCAGTAAAGCCAGTGAATTCTTTATATCATTGAATTTCCAGTCCCTTTCCAGCAATGCCATTAGCAAGATTCAGGAAAAGCATGCTATTTAGGCTGACTTCGCCTTTCAAATGTCTAGCTTGCATCTCAAGTACACTGTCGTCAGACTCCCCATTGTTCCTCTGAGCCCAGTACCCAGTTTGGTACCCCCTGACCTCTAAGTGCAGTCCAGGAGAGTGCCTGGGGTTCTCCACCGAAAGCACAGCCTTCTGACAATCTGGGTAATGCAGGAGGCTGCAGTGTTGGGGAGTCAACATATTCTCTTGAAAGTTCTTGGTGGGTTCGACTAGGCAGTGTTTCCTGGGAGTCCCATTCGCTGTCTGGGCTGCGTGTAGAGGGGGCTGTTGATGAACCTTACCAGCTGACTGCCAGGATCACCCGAACCCTCCCTGCTGCATGCTATCTTTAAACTGTAACGACATTGGACTTTTATATTTATATTGCCTGTATACATATGCAACTATGCAGTAAGATCAGAGGATAATTTGAAAGATATATATATGTGTGTATCTTTGTTTGTGTGTGTGTGTGTGTGTGTGTGTGTGTGTGTGTGTGTGTGTGTGTGCGGCTGGCGGGCGGGCTGGCGGGCGTTCGGAGAAAACACAATGTCTTCAAACCCAGTACGTGTTTATATATGGCGTTAGCCAACGTTTGCGGATTGCGTCAGCCAACGTTTGTGGATGTGGGCGTTTGGAGAGAACACAATGTCTTCAAACACAAACGCAAAAACTAGTTTATATATATATACGTAGTGGGTTTGAAGACATTCTGTCTTCTCCATACGCCCACCATCCACAAACGTTGGCTGACGCCATTCACAAACGTTGTCTGACGCCATTCACAAACGTTGGCTGACGCCATCCACAAACGTTTTTGAATAGGAAAGAAGTATTATTCTGATGCATGCCATGAGTGAGTGTGTGAGTGAGTTATGTTTAATATTGCATTATTCCAGCTCTATGGCAGTGGTCTGTAAATCCGTGAGTCTGCGCAAGACAATCCAGCGATCAACATCATGAGCACCGAACTAAGTCACTGGCATACGATAGCATTTGTCAACCAGGTAAGCGACTCTGACCACCCCGTCCCGTCAGTGCCTTGTATGACAAAAATGGGTACTTCAAATCATTTCTTACCTTGATTTTCACGGGTACTGCTCGGGTGGACCCAAGCTATCAAATCAAAAACTATCGCTTCCCGACTGTAGGCGAAGTACCGTTATATATGTGAGGCTGCAGAGGGACATAAGCACGAATTTAGTTTTACGCCGCACTTAGCAATGTTCCAGCCATATGGCGGCAGTCTGCAAATAATCGAGTCTGGACCAGACAATCCAGTGATCAAATTCATGAGCATCGATCTGCGCATTGGGACCTGATGACATGTGCCAGCCAAGCCAGCACACCTGACAACCCGATCCCGTTAACGACAAGCATAGTCGCTTTTTCTTAGCAAGCATGGGTTGGTGAAGACCTATTCTACCCCTGACCTTCACGGGTCTCATAGGCGTGACAAGCACCAATGCTTATGCTTAGATTTTCGAAGCTCCTGTAGCGCTACGATAGTCGTAAGTGCCATACATTGCCAGTAACTGTTTTTAACTCCCCTAGCTTCGAAATTCTGTACAAGATCGTCTCACTGTATGAACTATGGGGTGCATTCCAATATATGCTCGTGGAAACAAATAAAGGAACATATGAAGGTGCAAGTACCTTATGAAGAAATCTGGAAAAGAATAAAGGAACAAATGTACTTTCACGGGTTCCCTTATTTGTTTCCATGAGTATATCTTGATTCGATATTTGTCATATCGGCTGAATATTTGAAGACGATTATTTGTAGATACTGAATGTGGTAAAACATAAAACCACTGAGGCAAACGTAAAACCATATCTGTGAAAAAGGCATGAAAGAGTTGTCTTGGGGATGAATGCCTTGGAGTATACCCTACACATCAAAATCTTTGTGATGATTCACTTTTTGTTCAATAAGGCGTAATGTTCTTTAAGCTTATCTATATCTCTCCTGTAGGATCAGCAATTTGTTGGCCCTTATCTCTTTCGTAAAATGGACTGATCCACCTTGTTGTGATATAAAGGTGCACTTCCTGCGCATGCACGCATTGGACCGATCCAGTTCTACAGAACAGAGAACATGGGAAGTCTCCCTCTCGTCTTAGTGCTGGCACTGTTTTCAGTAGCCTCATGTCTAACGATCAATGGCCGTGTGGGATGTCCAGTCAGCCCAGTAACGGTTGGGGAGAGAAATCCCGTCAACTGTCGGCAGTTTTTCTGCTTCGTCGTGCAACAACTTATTCCAGGCGGTCCATTCGTTAAAACTGCGTTGTTTGGTAAGTATAACACAACATATCATCGCAGTACATCACGGGGCAACACCAGACTGAGTGTTCCTGCACCGAGTGGGGACTGTACCTCTGGTTCATGGATACCATGGGGCGGTGGGGTAGCCTAATGGTTAAGCGTTCGCTTGTTACACCTAGACTCGGAGTTTGTGTCTCCGATGTGATATTGCTGAAATGTTGCTGAAAGAGGCATAAACCATACTCACTCATCAGCATCGTCCCCATAATAACGACAGGTATGAATCGCCAGCAATAAGCCACGTGACGTCACAAATGACCGGTGAATGCCCTGTAAGTGCGCTGTGGTCCAGAGAACAGATGAAACATCCCAGTGGGTAAGGAACAGATTACCACGTCCGTGCTTGTCAGATAATAATTTTCGTAAGACTCCGTTTTGATTCAGCCCGACACACACTCGTGCAATAATGCTTCTAGCACAGTGAGTGAGTGAGTGAGTGAGTTTAGGTTTACACCGCTTTTAGCAATATTCCAGCGATATCACGGCGGGGGACACCAGAAAATGGCCTTCACACATAGTGCCCATGTGGGGAGTCGAACCCGGGACTTCGGCGTGACGAGCGAATTCTTTATCCACTAGGCTACCCCACCGCACTGCTTCTAGTACAGACTCCAGTACGTCAAAACATCCAAACCCAGAGCGTGCTGGTTATTGCTGAGGGTTGGCTTCCCATCATTCACTCACTGAAATGAGTTTCATATATTGTACCCCTATTGGGAGAGTCAAACGTCTTTGACGTAGCAAGCGACCAGGTTACTCCACTGCACTCGGTATAGAGGACTTTGAACCATCTTTTATCAATCGATGGGGTAAATGTGTATTGAATTTAATTTTGAGAGTACATATAATTATTTGCCTGCTTCTATTTTCCAGGTTTTGGAACATGTCCTACAGGGCAGTGCTTCTCCGTTTTGGAACAATGCTGCATTACATCCGATGAGCTTGGTGTCAGATGTCGTAAGTATAGGAAGTACTCTGCAAAACTAAAACTTTTTGTTCAATGATTGAGTGAATGAGCGAGTATAGTTTTACACCGCACTCAGCAATGGTCCAACTATATGGTGGGAATCTGTTATTTCGAGTCTGGACCAGACTCTGGACCGGACCGTGATGAACAGCATGAGCATCAATCTGCGCAACTAGGAACCGATGACATGTGTGAACCAAGTCAGCGAGCCTGACCACCAGATCCTCTTTGTCGCTTCTTACGACAAGCATAGTCACCTTTTATGGCAAGCATGGGTTGCTGAAGGCCTATTCTACCCCGGATCTTCACCGGCCGTATGTACAAATACTTGGAGAAGTGTTCAGGGACTCTGTCCACAAAACGGTTGCCATTCGTAAGCATATGATTAAGTATTGGGTTACGATAAGTCGTAACATTACGAACACTTCGTGGATTAGCACTGCACCGTAATGTTCTGTATGGTACAGCTTTATGATGCGCTGAAGAAACTGAGTTTAGTACACGTTGACGTTACCTTCCTCTACGCCTTTCTTCACAATAAGTGGTCTTCATCACAGAAAAGATCGTGCCCCTTTCGTGTAGATGGTGCTCATGACGTAAATCACCAGATTGCCTGGTCCAGGATCACGTAGCTAATTGCTCAGTTAAACAAACCACCAATGAAATCAAAGTCGCAGAAAGTTCTCAGGTAAGACATTGAAGGGTTGATCTTCAGCAGCTAATGCTTGTCGTTAGAGTGGACAAACGGGACACGCCATCGAATCCGAATTGTGTAGATCGATGCTCTTCATGTTGGTCGCTGGATTGTCTGGCCCAGGCACAATTATTTACAGACCATAATATGTAGCCGGAATATTGGTGAGTGCGGCGTCATGTGTATCATCTTCGTTGATGAGAAGATAATTGTTTATGCAACCAAATGCACTTCCGCGAAGGGTTCCACTTCTTAGCTGATATGTGTCTAATTGATGCCAAAGTCTGCATATGAAATATATCGCAGCCGAATGACAAAACAGTGATGGATGTCATGAGCATATATACGAGACAGACTACCACACCCATGGTGTCCAGACTTTAACCAAATTTCGCAACAGGAAGACAATGAGTATTGACCATAGCATTACAACATGAGGTTACTATAATGAACTGAAAAAGAAACGCAACTCTGGATCTTTGTCAAGTTGTTTTAATATCAGACATAAACGTGAACGACAGCCTCAATGAGATTTCTCCCTCAAATTGCGTTTCTTTTGCTGTTCAGAATATTTGTCTGTGTTTGCTTTGCTTCTTGACATTTCAATGTCTTTGACAGGAGAAGATCCTGGTTAGATTTGGTCTTCAGTAGCCCATAGTTTTGTAAAAGTTGACTAACTCGACCGGGTTGTCAGGTGCGCTGACTTGGTTGATATAAGTCACGGGGTCTCATTTCCGTAGATCAGTGCTCATGATACTGATCACTGGATTGTCTGTTTCAGACTCAATCATTTACAGACCACCGCCACATAGCTGGAATATTGTTGAGTGCGGCGTAAAACTAAACTCACTCATTCACTTTAATACCTTAGTTTAATCACTTTTCTTTTTCTTCCAGCGGTACGCGCAGGGTAGGAGGTCGACGCTACTCGTGTAAACATTCATGATCAACATACATGTACATATGTAAATACTTTCATCGTGTTTGACAGAAGCGGAACTTTTGTATATACAAAACTTGTACCAGGAGACAATAAACTTGGAAGCATAGAATGTGTTGTGGTTTTGTAGGTAGGGCAGTCTAATAGTTAAAGTGTCCGCTCGTCTCGGGTTTGATTCTCTACATGTGCACAAAGTGTGAAGCCCATTTCTCGTGTCCCTCGAATATTGCTGGAATATTGCTGGAATATTGCCAAAGGCGAAGTAAAACCATATTCACTCCAAATTTCGGAAGTGAATACAAATGCAGATTGAGCAGCTTGGTATTTGTCCATGGTTATACGTAAAGCGTTCTTGTTTGATATCAGTAATACCTTGCCGGTGAGTCATTTTAACCATACTGGCAAACCGCTTTTTTTTACTCTGCATGCATGTACAAGAGGTATCAGGCTAAGTGCCACTCGGACAACTGCCCCTTGACAACAGGATAAAATGACCAAACTCTGTTAACATGTACAGCTCGTAAAACGTTCAGCATGAGAATACGTCCGTTCCCATTTCGGCGTTGTCTTTGACCAAGCGTCCCCAAAACTGCTCTGCACCGTCTCGGCAGGAACTGTGTGAATTCAGCCACATAGAATTTTGGCCCACCTCTCTTGCTGTGTCTGCGACAGTTGATCTTACGTCCGGAGTGTGTGAGTTAATTTAGTTTTACGCCGCGTTTAGCAATGTACTAGCAAGGGAGACACCAGAAATGTTCATCACATGTAACGTCTGGACATGTTCATCACATGTAACGTCTGCACATGTTCATCACATGTAACGTCTGGACATGTTCATCACATGAAACGTCTGGACATGTTCATCACATGTAACGTCTGGAGCGCCGGTTGACGTTAGCATGCGAGTCAGTCATCCCACAATTGCCCGATGGGATTGAGGTTGGGGGATGTGGAAGGCGATAGAAGTTACAGAGGATACTGAATAGTGCTGGGACATCTCCATCTATGATTGAAATAATGTGAATCCAATAGAATTCGTCTCTGTAACAAAAAGCAGGTAAATTGCTCGGAAGGTACTAAAAGATAGATTTCTGCGTTTTAATACGAGCAAAACAGTTCTAGACAAAACCTGCGTTCCGTCGTCGATACACACGTATCCTTATGTCACGACACTAGAGCAGAAGGCGTGATTCATCACTGAACCATACTCGTCGTCTGTATTGTAGATTCCAGAAGCGACCGTTATTGAACCACTGGAACCGTTGACAGGGCCAAAACAGGGCCTCCTGTCTCCACGTCCAGGGCCCTTATTCTCGAAACGTTCGTAGCCCTAAGAATTCGTAACTTTGATCGTAGCCAATGTGTTAAGAATGGGCTAAAGAAGTTCGTAAGGCCAGCTTCTCATGAAGTTCGTTAGGCTACGAATGTTTCGTGAATAGCTAGCCAGCTTCTCACGAACGATTATGATTTACGAATGGTTTGCTCTAACCAGGCAACGCGCTGTTCGATTACGTAAATGAAGTATCCACAAGTACCCAGACTGTGGTGCAGCTGTAATCCAAGGCCTGTCACTCCGAGACCGATTTTGCGTCGAACCTGTTTGTTGGCATCGGTTGTTGAACGACTGAAGGTACTCTGGTGAACTATAACTATCCAATGTTTAGAGATACAACGGTACGGAAGCGTAATAGGGAACGGTGAAAATGTTTATAGAGTCACTATCTTCTACGTAGGGACTAATATCTCCTACATAGGACCTAATATCTCCTACGTATGACCTACTATCTCCTACGTGGGACTTACTATCTCCTATGTAGGACTAACTATCACCTACATAGGACTTACTATCTCCTATGTAGGACTTACTATCACCTACATAGGACTTACTATCTCCTATGTAGGACTTACTATCACCTACATAGGACTTACTATCTCCTATGTAGGACTTACTATCACCTACATAGGACTTACTATCAACTACATAGGACTTACTATCACCTACAATCACCTACATAGGACTTACTATCACCTACATAGGACTTACTATCTCCTATGTAGGACTTACTATCACCTACATAGGACTTACTATCTCCTATGTAGGACTTACTATCAACTACATAGGACTTACTATCTCCTATGTAGGACTTACTATCACCTACATAGGACTTACTATCTCCTATGTAGGACTTACTATCACCTACATAGGACTTACTATCAACTACATAGGACTTACCATCACCTACAATCACCTACATAGGACTTACTATCAACTACATAGGTCTTACTATCACCTACAATCACCTACATAGGACTTACTATCACCTACATAGGACTTACTATCTCCTATGTAGGACTTACTATCACCTACATAGGACTTACTATCTCCTATGTAGGACTTACTATCAACTACATAGGACTTACTATCTCCTATGTAGGACTTACTATCACCTACATAGGACTTACTATCTCCTATGTAGGACTTACTATCAACTACATAGGACTTACTATCAACTACATAGGACTTACCATCACCTACAATCACCTACATAGGACTTACTATCAACTACATAGGACTTACTATCACCTACAATCACCTACATAGGACTTACTATCACCTACATAGGACTTACTATCTCCTATGTATGACTTACTATCACCTACATAGGACTTACTATCACCTACATAAGACTTACTATCACCTACAATCACCTACATAGGACTTACTATCACCTACATAGGACTTACTATCTCCTATGTAGGACTTACTATCACCTACATAGCACTTACTATCTCCTACATAGGACTTACTATCACCTACAATCACCTACATAGGACTTACTATCACCTACATAGGACTTACTATCTCCTATGTAGGACTTACTATCACCTACATAGGACTTACTATCTCCTATGTAGGACTTACTATCACCTACATAGGACTTACTATCTCCTATGTAGGACTTACTATCACCTACATAGGACTTACTATCTCCTATGTAGGACTTACTATCACCTACATAGGACTTACTATCAACTACATAGGACTTACTATCACCTACAATCACCTACATAGGACTTACTATCACCTACATAGGACTTACTATCTCCTATGTAGGACTTACTATCACCTACATAGGACTTACTATCACCTATGTAGGACTTACTATCTCCTATGTAGGACTTACTGTCACCTACATAGGACTTACTATCTCCTATGTAGGACTTACTATCACCTACATAGGACTTACTATCTCCTATGTAGGACTTACTATCACCTACATAGGACTTACTATCTCCTATGTAGGACTTACTATCACCTACATAGGACTTACTATCTCTTATGTAGGACTTACTATCTCCTATGTAGGACTTACTATCACCTACATAGGACTTACTATCTCCTATGTAGGACTTACTATCAACTACATAGGACTTACTATCTCCTATGTAGGACTTACTATCACCTACATAGGACTTACTATCTCCTATGTAGGACTTACTATCACCTACATAGGACTTACTATCAACTACATAGGACTTACTATCACCTACAATCACCTACATAGGACTTACTATCACCTACATAGGACTGACTATCTCCTATGTAGGACTTACGATCACCTACATAGGACTTACTATCACCTACATAGGACTTACTATCACCTACATAGGACTTACTATCACCTACATAAGACTTACTATCACCTACAATCACCTACATAGGACTTGCTATCACCTACATAGGACTTACTATCTCCTATGTAGGACTTACTATCACCTACATAGCACTTACTATCTCCTACATAGGACTTACTATCACCTACAATCACCTACATAGGACTTACTATCACCTACATAGGACTTACTATCTCCTATGTAGGACTTACTATCACCTACATAGGACTTACTATCTCCTATGTAGGACTTACTATCACCTACATAGGACTTACTATCTCCTATGTAGGACTTACTATCACCTACATAGGACTTACTATCTCCTATGTAGGACTTACTATCACCTACATAGGACTTACTATCAACTACATAGGACTTACTATCACCTACAATCACCTACATAGGACTTACTATCACCTACATAGGACTTACTATCTCCTATGTAGGACTTACTATCACCTACATAGGACTTACTATCACCTATGTAGGACTTACTATCTCCTATGTAGGACTTACTGTCACCTACATAGGACTTACTATCTCCTACATAGGACTTACTATCACCTACATAGGACTTACTATCTCCTATGTAGGACTTACTATCACCTACATAGGACTTACTATCTCCTATGTAGGACTTACTATCACCTACATAGGACTTACTATCTCTTATGTAGGACTTACTATCACCTACATAGGACTTACTATCAACTACATAGGACTTACTATCACCTACAATCACCTACATAGGACTTACTATCACCTACATAGGACTTACTATCTCCTATGTAGGACTTACTATCACCTACATAGGACTTACTGTCACCTACAAAGGACTTACTATCACCTACAATCACCTACATAGGACTTACTATCACCTACATAGGACTTACTATCTCCTACATAGGACTTACTATCACCTACATAGGACTTACTATCACCTATGTAGGACTTACTATCTCCTATGTAGGACTTACTGTCACCTACATAGGACTTACTATCTCCTATGTAGGACTTACTATCACCTACATAGGACTTACTATCACCTACATAGGACTTACTATCACCTACAATCACCTACATAGGACTTACTATCACCTACATAGGACTTACTATCTCCTATGTAGGACTTACTATCACCTACATAGGACTTACTATCAACTACATAGGACTTACTATCACCTACAATCACCTACATAGGACTTACTATCACCTACATAGGACTTACTATCTCCTATGTAGGACTTACTATCACCTACATAGGACTTATTATCACCTACATAGGACTTACTATCACCTACATAGGGCTTACTATCACCTATGTAGGACTAATTATCACCTACATAGGACTTACTATCACCTACATAGGACTTACTATCACCTACAATCACCTACATAGGACTTACTATCACCTACATAGGACTTACTATCTCCTATGTAGGACTTACTATCACCTACATAGGACTTACTATCAACTACATAGGACTTACTATCACCTACATAGGACTTACTATCACCTATGTAGGACTTACTATCACCTACATAGGACTTACTATCACCTACAATCACCTACATAGGACTTACTATCACCTACACAGGACTTACTATCTCCTATGTAGGACTTACTATCACCTACATAGGACTTATTATCACCTACATAGGACTTACTATCACCTACTATCACCTACATAGGACTTACTATCACCTACATAGGACTTACTATCTCCTATGTAGGACTTACTATCACCTACATAGGACTTACTATCACCTACATAGGACTTACTATCACCTACATAGGACTTACTATCACCTACGTAGGGGTTAGTATCCCTTACGTATGATACACTATCTGCTACGTAGTACTTAATCTATCCTTCTAAAGGTTCGGATTACGAAGTGTGGTTATTATATTGAGAAATGTTTAGTTAAGCAGGACGTTAGCTAGTAGAAATGCACGTCAATGCATATTCATGACACTAACGCAGTGTTACTACACAGTGTTATTATGTGTGTTAGTGTTAGTGTTAGTGTGTGTGTATGTGTTAGTGTGTGCGTGTGTGTGAGCGCGCGCGTGTGTGTGTGTGTGTATGTGTATGTATGTGTGTGTGTGTGTGTGTGTTTGTGTGGGTTAGTGTGTGGGTTACGTAGAGCAGATAGAGGAGGTCATGGAAGTTTCTGATGTGAATTGAATTTCTGGTTATGACGCGTCCTCCGAATATTTTACTTGTCTTCATATGAGGCGAGGTTGGATCAGACATAACGCCCGTTTGCGGTTTGTTTTTCGTGACTGCTACAAGCTGACTCGGTGGAAAAGTGTTGAATGCGGCGTAAAACAATACGAAATTAAAAAAGGCAAAAGATTGTCATTATAGTTATTTGTATAAGGTAATAAGTACACATATATTGTCACAAATAGTCTAAGACACGTCTGTGCACGCAGATAATGACTAATGTGCCACGACCTCTGAAACGCGCATACTAGAAAAATGTAACAAAGTGCAACATGTAACAGTGAACTAACTGCCTCGCGTAACAATAAAGCAAATTGAACGCGAGGCAGTATAGTACAACAGTCCGTCCAACACGTGAAAGTAATATGCAACAAGTATACTACCCATCAAAATTCTAGACTCACTTAAAACACTCACTATATGCTATATATGTATACATGGTTACAACGAAGATGAATTTCTCCACCAACGTGGGGGAAACAACTGCAAACGTTACTCAGATTAATTGCACGAGGATGATTCATCAAATTGCTGAAAAGCATGTGCAAATATCGTGCATATGTGCTGCTGTGTTTTGGTGTAAAGTTTGATAAGATTTGGCCAAATATTCACCGAGTTTCATCATTTATTGAACGCATGACAATAATCTTTTCAACTTTGCGAAATTCTTTTACTAGATACATCAGTTCATGTGTAAACGGTACGTGTAAACAGTGTGGAATATTTTGCAACATCTAGTTTAGAACAGATGACTGAAGAGTGCGGCTACATTTACACTAGTGGGTCTAAACCTTTGATCTACATTCACTTGACACCTGGATTTCCATATGATCTTTACACAATTGACAAACCTGGATTTCTACATGGTCTTCACACAATTGCAACAAACCTGGATTCCATATGATCTTCACACACTGGAGACACACCAGGATTTTGTAGTCTCACGAACGTCTCAAGCCCATTCTTAACACATTGGCTACGATCAAAGTTAAGAATTCTTAGGGCTACGAACGCTTCGAGAATAAGGGCGCTGGATTCCCATGTGATCTTCACACACGTGAGACGACACACGTGGTCTTCACACACTTGAGACAAACTTGGATTTCAATGTTATCGACTCATACTTGAGACAAACCTGCATTCCCATGTGATCTTCACACACTTCAGTCGCACCTGGATGTCTCCTTCATACACTTGAGACACACCTGGATTTCGATGTTATCTTCACACACCTGAGACGCAGCCGGTTTTCCCACTTGATTTTCACACATTTGAGACACACCTGGATTTCTTTTTCACACACCTGAGACACATCTGGATTTCTGTCTTCACACTCAGTGGGGTCCGCAAGTAGGTCACGATGCTGGAAACGAGACTCATTCACTCACTCACTTCCATGCATGCATTAACTGACACAGGCTCCTAACTACATGATCTTGAGCGATAATCGTCGATACTGAACCTGTGTCCATTTCCCCCCCTTTAACACATCTATGGAAAGTATGTTGGTAGGTTTGGGCTTTTTTTGGTTAGGTTGCTGTTTATCTCCGCACTCAGTATTAATTCAGTTATATATAGGTATTATTTCATCAATATTATTTATCATATGTGAGTGAGTGAGTTTAGTTTTACGTCGCACTTAGCAATATTCCAGCTATATGGCGACGGTCTGTAAATAATTGAGTCTGGACCAGACAATCCAGTGATCAACAACATGAGCATCGATCTGCGCAATGGGGAACCGATGACATGTGTCAACCAAGTCAGCTAGTCTGACCACCCGATCCCGTTAGTCGCCTCTTACGACAAGCATAGTCACCTTTTATGGCAAGCATGGGTTGCTGAAGGCCTATTCTACCCCGGGACCTTCACGGGTCTTATCATATGTTGTTTTATACCACTTTTATTCAGAGTATACTCTCTTTTCCTTCTCATTGCTGGCTTGAGTCTCCTCCAGTCAAAAAGAATCAAAACTTTAAAAAGTGTAAATACAGCTCTTATAATAGCCAGGGACACTTTGATAACCTTCTATTTCTCCCTAAGCGGCATGTACTTTCAACGGCTGTAAAAACAAATAACACATTTTTTAAGGTAGAGTGTAAAGTTTACCTGGCCACCGCTACACTGTGCCAGTCACAGAGACTACAAACGAACCCGTAACCCCTTGCTCCTCAAAGTATTGCAGTTTAAAGCAAATATTGGGGGAAAATTCCCAGTTGTCATCTCATTCATTTAACTATCTTTTATTTTATATTTGTTATTCAGTTTTATTTTTGTCAAGTTCTGTGATCCTTTTAAGGTAATAAAATATTGCCTGTCTGTCTGTCAGTCAGAAGTGGATATGATAAATCTCTGTTTAACGGTTCAAGTCACCAAGTCGCATAAAGATATTTCGTTGTTTTGAACACAGCTGATTCACAGACCCCGAGGATGTATGTTATCTCCACAAAGTCACTACTGTGAAAACGTAGAGTAATTGAGCGTAAATCTTCCGATAAGGGTTTCACGAGTGGTTTAAGGAAATGTAAATGCTAGGTAACTGTTTCCCGCTATCGACTGGCCAAACAATTTGAGTTTTGGCATGACTTTTCGTACACTGTCATACTTACTCTTCAAAACAAGTAGGGGATCTTCATTTTTTATAATTTACAATTAAAAATATTTAGGAGAATAATCGGAGTCAATCAATGTTGATATGATATTACTGAATGTTTTGAGAGTGCATCGCCATTTGCACTTCCTTTCAACCATATAGTTATTTGGAATGTAGTCGCTTTTTTAAAGATGACTGGTGTACGGCATGTAATTTGCACGTATACGATTTTTATTTTAAAACAAACGACTAGAAACAAACAGTAACACATGTGTGATGCAAGATGAATGTCATAATTAATGTTCTAAGTGATTTCTCGACCTCCTTCAAAAAACGTCAAACGTGTGGGACCCCATGCACGTGTATGGGGCCACTGCATTGTGCACGTGCATATCATGCGTTGTGTTTAGGGGTGATAATAGAGGGAAATGGTGGTGCGTTCATAAGATATCTGTCCTTGAAACGTTTGTTAACGTTTACACTTCCTATCCAAATTGAAAGTTCAGGTTCCCCGACTTTTTGAAGAGTATATAATCAAAACTGTTACACGTGGTAACGTGCAAGTGAGACTGATTATCTACTTTTGCCGCTCTCAGCAATATTCCAGCTATAAGGCTAATAATTATAGAGTCTTGACCAGACAATCCAGCGATCAACGTAACGACCATCAGTCTGCGCATTTGGGATAAGATGACCACCCGAGCCCGGTAGTCCCTTCTTACGACGAGCATGTGTTACTGACGGTCAAATCTAACCTGGAATTTTACGTGGTGATAAATCTGTACGGTTATTATCCCTTCGTAGTCACGTTTCCGATTGTCAAAACTTTGGCTAAAAGACGTTTGAAGATATACATGGACACGTATGAGTTGGACGTTATGAATGGAAGGGTTTTTTTTGAGTATTCGCTGATGCTTCGTAATGCAGGTTTCACTCACTCACTCACTGATCAGAAAGAAAGAGTATCATTCATGTTTGATGTAAATCAAATAGTTGAAAAGGCCAAATATAGCTCTATCTTCATAAATAAAAATAGTTTCTATTTTTTATTATTTGTTTGTTTGTGTGTGTGCGTGTATGTGTGTGTGCGTGTGTATGTGCGTGCGTGCGTGCGTGATCATTTGCCGGATTTGCTCTAAAAATGTAAAATATTTGTAATCGTAACTTAGGTCAGGCGAAAGCGCATTGGTGTGTTGCCAGGTAGTTTTTATGTATGGAACAGTTTGACCAGTCACCTATGACGTATTGTCTGATCTCGCTGTTTCCACAGCAAATACAATTTGCGGACATGTGATCGTCCAGCTCCACTATTTATGACTTTTAGAGAAACAAGATATGAGTACGTATCCATCTCGAGGTGTATAATATTATATTGTAACATGTAAGTACCATATAGTTAATTATTTAATTAGATATGGATTACATATAATAATTTAATTACACATGGAACATGCTCACAAACTACGTGATTATATGTACCGGAAAATGCAGACAGATTTTTAAAACACTGTTTAAGTACATATACTGAAACATGTAGTGATAGTTTACTTACCACACTATTTCAAACCGAAATGTGTATTTGAAACGCTTTGGCACTTTTCTTATAATACACAGTTAGAATTGATCTTCAGCAGCCCATGCTATTCGTAAGGGGCGATCGGGTGTCCAGGCTCGCTTACATGGTTCACACGTGTTAGTTAAATAAAAACAGAAAAGATATTTTCTCCAACACGTTTCATTTCTATCTTCCGGGATTGTAGCAGTTACAGTATGAGGACAACACATATCCATTATGACGTCACAACAGGGACAAAGTTCTAGAATGACGAGGTCAAAGCTTACAATGGTTTAACATTGGATTGAATTTACCTATAAAATGTTCTTTTAAAATTCGTTTAAGTTTGTTAGAATTTTGAACTTGATGAAAAGGAAATGTTGTTCATTTAATATCGTTTCCATTGGAACGGACATCTAGATGTTCACTCAATGGGATACATCGGGTTTCAGCACACTTTATTTGCTGTTTACGGAGACGAACCCGTCTTTCAAATTTTCCGATTGACCAATACATTGTTCATTACAGTCTATGCATGTTATAACATATTACATAAAGTAAGCAAATAAATCTTAAAATACTCTTAAAATACTCTGGGGCCTCGGGGTCTGTGCTGTCTTTATCAAACACTAACCGGGAATCACGAAGTTAACCTGCGTAAAGCAACTGATAAGGTCATGCGTGCCATGTACAGACGTGAACAAATGTTAGGGTGTTCCTGTATTCATGACAACTTGACATGTCTCTTTTGCACGTCACTTTAATCACAGTGACAGTCTGCACTGTCTCCGGGGCTGCAGGAGTGACAGGACTTTCAGTAAACTGCAGCGAGCCGTTTGGGATCATCGCTCGCGACATTGAAGATCCTGGTGTTTTCATACGATGCAGATTCTACGTGCCCCGCATTGAAGAGTGTCCCAAGTACCAGGTCTTCAGCTTGAAACACAAACGATGCCTACAACCAAGTAGTCTTATCACACCATGCAATCGTAAGTAGATTTTGAACAGTTCGCTTTATTGTCACGAAACATCTCCTGGTGCCCTTCGCAAACACCAAGTGTCATCACTGATGGTCAGAGGTCCATCCATATCTTCAGAGAGGACACTCAAAGATGCTTATTCACTGGGGTTTTATACTTTTGTTCACGTCCGACAAGGTCAAGGCTACGTGTCTGTTTACCAAAATTACCAACGTCCATTTAACGAAATAGGAACAATTATGAAATAGAAACAAAAACAAAGAAAAGGGAGCTATTAACTCATTGCTCATACATCAGAGCTCAGCAGTCTCCCGGAGCCCATCTCCAGATCTGATCACTTTCAGATGTTAACCCATTCTTTGTGACAGCAAATTGAACATGTATGAAGCATAGAGTAATGCTCATTACGAGTACCATATTGTTGTTATTATTATTATTGAACGGTTTAAGAAACCAGATTATGAATGAACAATTTTCCAGTTTTTCTCTGATATTTCATTGTATGTTGAAACAGATGGGTAAACGTTACAAGTAGATCTTTTTACAAAAAAAGAGAAAAACAATAATATTGGTCACACAATGTGTTCAAGAACAGAAACATGAATCCTGTCGTATTCATTCCTTATCCTTACTGTTTAGTAGTGGGTGAGTGAGTGATTGCGTGAGTATGGTTTTACGACCTGGCAACAGAAAGAAACTGTCTGTATATAACAGGTATTAACTCTGACGTACACTATGTGCCCAGAACGTATCATCCAAAATAGCGTCAAATTCAAACAATTTCCATTTCACGTCTGCTCCTTATCACTGGATGATATAAGTGTGTATATTAGTGATCTGTATCCAATGGCTGGATGATATAATTGTGTGTACCAATGATCCGGATCCAATGACAAAAGCCTGATTACAATATGAAAGCCAATAATGGTGTCCCTGATTACTGATGCAAGCAGCGTAGAACCTCGATGACCCACTCATACATACACATGTCTGTGTGTTGTGTTTTTTCAGCTTCGTACGTCTTCGTTCCACCAGCATATTAAAAGATGGAGACAACGACCTTCCTCTGCCCCCACTGACTGTTCCTGCCTCTACGCTCTTGTCAGTGTTGTCTGGTTGACGTTTAAAATCTATTCCCCAGTTTTTGTTCTGTGTCATTGAAACCCGGAGTGCAAAGCATGGTGGGATTGCTATATTGTAATAATATAAGAGATAGAGAAAGAGAGAGAGAGAGACCGAGACAGAGAGATAAAGAGAGAGATGTTCCCCGACGATGGTTTTTCCCGGTCATTGCTCAATAGTTTGACACGCGCTGACATCAATTTGTAGGTTGACGTCACTGCCTCGATAGCATTGACCACGTCCCTTCCTATCAACCAATCAGAAAGATGTCAGTTCCATTTAGCTGATCTGAATCATGTCCCATGGATGATGAACTCTCATTTCCTCATAAAACGTTTTCTCGTACATCCAGTGTTTCCCCTAGGCATAAAATGTTAGCAGTCATGATGACTCCCTGGTGTCATGAGAGGGAGTCATGGACATGTTTTGGGGAGTCAAAGACACCGGTCTACCGATCCATCACACTCAGTCCCCTCATATCCATCCAAACACCCCTACCCCACCAAATATCCAAGCTCATACTCATCACTCACTCAATGACTTTCTACCACTCGACCTCTTTCTCTCAGACTCAGTCACAAGAAGTACGAAATGTGGGGCTGTTGTGGGCAATCTGTCTCAGGAGCCAGGTACTTCGTAACGATGGGAAAGCCACAATTACTCGGTGCGCCAGGTACCTCGTAACGATGGCAAAGCCACAATTACTCGGTGCGCCAGGTACCTCGTAACGATGGCAAAGCCACAATTACTCGGTGCGCCAGGTACCTCGTAACGATGGCAAAGCCACAATTACTCCGTGCGCCAGGTTCACCGTAACGATGGCAAAGCCACGATTAGTCGGTGCGCCAGGTACCTCGTAACGATGGGAAAGCCACAATTACTCGGTGCACCAGGTACCTTGTAACGATGGGAAAGACACAATTACTCGATGCACCAGGTACCTCGTAACGATGGCAAAACCACAATTAGTCGGTGCGCCAGGTACCTCGTAACGATGGCAAAGCCACAATTACTCGGTGCG
Source organism: Haliotis asinina (assembly GCF_037392515.1). Taxonomy (NCBI): domain Eukaryota; kingdom Metazoa; phylum Mollusca; class Gastropoda; order Lepetellida; family Haliotidae; genus Haliotis; species Haliotis asinina. The sequence continues at coordinate 22,681,773 of NC_090283.1, forward strand.
CCAGGTACCTCGTAACGATGGGAAAGCCACAACTAGTCGGTGCGCCAGGTACCTCGTAACGATGGGAAAGCCACGATTAGTCGGTGCGCCATTAACATCCAGTGAGCAGTCTATCTGGATATTAAGTCACAAGGGCAAATTTTCAGCCATAGCGTGACTGGAAACAGAATAGTAAAACAAACTTGAGGATGAATAAGAAGAATGTCATCAATGGACAGTGTAATAACCAGAATAACGCAGATGCAGTTTAAAACTAGTTGACATCGGTTGAAAGAAAACATTATTTATCGACAAGACGGTATAAAAGCGGGCTATATATTGCCAGAAACTAAAAGCAGATCTCCATACTGTGGACCACGAGGACTGATATGTACCTTTGATATGGGTCCTAGTTGGATTTACAACATCCCTTTAGTTGTTAAGATTCAACGTCACATCAGCAACGTTCATTCATACCGTCAAGAGAATAAATTGACATTTACAAGCAATTTGTATACTAAAACACATGTCGTCAAAGGGCACTAAAAAACTGGACAAATAAATATAACTAGTATCTATCTCTAAGACTGGATTTCACATTAGGACAATGCAAATGAACACGGGCTACAGATCACCATACTAGGGACCATGGGGGCTTAGGGTATCTTTGCTAACTGCATGGACCCTAGCTGAATTTATACCATCCCTTCAACCGCTGGCCATTGCGGGAAAGTTAAGCCATAACTTAAAACCCCACATATGCCACGAATACAAATCCTGGTAGGTTGAAATGTAGTTTGAAGGTTTGGGGACTTGATCGGCTCGATGATGGACACTTACAAACGCGAATATCACAGGAAGTGAGTGAGAATGGGCTTCGCCCATTGCATCCATGTGGGGAGTCGAACCCGGGTCTTCAGCGTGACGAGCGAACGTTTTTACTATCAGGCTACCCCATCGCCCCCTAAATATTACGGATAGAGGTTTTTAAATCACCCTTTGAGGGTACAGATCACCATCAATTGAGGGTAGATCACCACGCAAGGGTTCACGGGACATACAGTACCTTTGCTTCATGCACTGACCCCAAATGGAATTGCATCACCCCATATGTCACTTGTTCAATGCGAAAACATTGATCTGTATGGATAACATATAGAATAATATACACGTACCTTACTGCCTAGGGGGACAAAATGTTTACAATACTTCAACCCGTTGCTTGATTGGCATTTAGAAGCTGGTGGGTGACATAACAACAAATGGCATGGATTTACAACTTCTTTAATGTTTACAACACGACGTAGATCACCATACCAGGGTCCATGTGGTCTTACAGTACCTTTGCTACGTGCATGGACCCTAGTTGGATTTACAGCATCCCTTCAGCTGCTGGCGATTGTGCGAATGTTTAGCCAAATTTTAAAAGAACAGATATACTAGTACGTTTAAAATCGGGTAAGCAAAAAATAATCTGTGGAAGTTTTGGGACTTACGTACCCTCTCAGGAGAACAATAATTTTACGATACTTTAACCCTCTTTGAGGATACAGCCACTAACAATACCAGTTGCTAATTTACACTACCGATCACTAAAATATATCTATCTACAACATTTATTAATCAAAATTCAATCATGAAATCAATTTCTTTTAAAAAACCAATAAGTAAATGAGAACTAACACTGGTAAAAAGATCCTTAACAGTTTTGACATTGAAATATTTATCCCTTGTGATGGAGAATTGAACAGTCAAGCAGGATATACTTGACCGTAACTCTCTCATCACAAGGGATATAAAACGGAGGATCTTCACCTTGTAACAGGTATACATGAGTATATGTGGTATGACCAATACGGCATCGTCGCAAAATGACCTCTTCAAATCTGGACTGACATCCCAAGTAGGTGTAACCAATATAGGGTTTTATTTCATGTAATTTATTTTTACCTACTTGGGTGTCCCACCTCTTTTGCATAAGGTCACGGATGTAAGATCTAATACTAGATTTGTAGTCAGAATAAGGAATAAGAAGTGGTGTCACAGATTCGTTGAGTGCTGCCTTGGCAGCACGATCACTATTGTGTACCCAGAAATTCAGACATGGCTGGGTAACCAACAAAAGACGACGTCGTATTGGCCAGTAGCAAGATCATTATTCAATTGAATTATTTCTATTAAAAGTGGATGTTTGCAAGAAATGTTTTTAATCGCCTGAAGACAAGAAAGGGAGTCTGAATAGATTATATATTGTTTATGTTTGGGGTGTCTTTCAATATATTTAAGAGCCGTTAATATAGCGTTTGCTTCTGCTGTGAAAATAGAGCTGTCAGCCGGTAATCTTGAAGGGATTGTCTTGGACCCAATGACTGTGGCACAAGCCACAGCCCCACCATCCCTGGATCCATCTGTGAATAAGGATTTATAGGTATTGTATTTACTTTTTAATTGATGGTGTTCTTTTTTATATTGTGATTCATTAGTTTCTTATTTTTTTAATGTTGTCAGTGTAAAGTCAATTTGTGGCCTTACCAATTGCCAAGGAGGAGAAGAAAGTAAACGGGAAGGAGCTATATTTTCTGGCTCAATGCCAGCAGCAGAAAGGAAAGGTTTCACTCTGAGACCAAGAGGCGGAACAAGAGAAGACTTCCTGCTGTATAAATCCTCACACAAGGGATTAAATACACAGTTATATGCAGGGTTTGATTCGTTGGAATATAATTTTGTTCTATACTGTAAAGTCAATTTTGCACGGCGTTGGGTAAGAGATGCCTCGACAGAGGCTGTCGACAGGTGATGTTCGAAAGGAGCGAAGGCAAAGTCTGAGACCTTGGTGGTGAACAGAATCTAAGTTTTAGGTTGCTTTTGCAGGCCCCACCATATACAATTGAACCGTAATCAAGTTTCGAACGGATCAATGATCGATAAAGTTGTAGGAGGGTAGCTTGATCTCCTCCCCACTTACAATTTGAAACGACTTTCAACAAGTCAAGTGCCTTTAGGCATTTAGTTTTGAGGGATTTGATATGTGGTAGAAACGTTAAATGTGAGTCAAAAATCCATCCCAAGAACTTGGCCACCTTGACAAATTTGATGGGAGATCAATTTAGAAACAGTTCAGGATCTTTATGCGGTTTATATTTTCTACAAAAATGTATACAATTAGTCTTGGATTTAGAAAACTTAAAACTGTTTTCAAAACTCCATTTATGAATTTTCTTTAAACACAACTGTAGTTGCCGTTCAATAGTATGCATGTGTTTTCCACTACAAGAAATATTAAAATCATCCACAAAAAGAGATCCATCAATTGAATCGTTAAAAACCTTTGACAAACTATTGATCTTAACACTAAACAATGTGACTGACAAAATACTGCCTTGTGGGACACCCTGATCCTGACTGTAATGATCAGACAGGGTAGACCCCACTCGGACTTGAAATTGTCTGTCTTCTAAAAATTGTGATATAAAAAGGGGTGAACGACCCCTTAAACCAAAAGCATGGAGATCTTTCAAAATGCCACACTTCCATGTCGTATCAAACGCCCTTTTGAAGATCGAAAAATATTGATACAGTATGTTGTTTATTTAGCATGGAATGTTTGATGAAAGACTCTAAACGTACCAAATGATCGATGGTACTACGATTTTTCCGGAAACCACATTGAATGTCAGTGACGAGGTTGTTGGTTTCCAGGTACCAGACTAGACGATAATTAATCATACGTTCCATTGTCTTGCAAACACAGCTAGTTAAAGAAATTGGTCTGTATCGGTATGATGGATCGGCATGATCCCTGTCAGGTTTAGAAATAGGAATGATTATGGCATTGCGCCATGATAGTGGGAAACTACCAGATGTCAAGATACTGTCAAAGATATTCAATAATGTTTTTAAACACGATTCCGGGAGATGCTTAAGGAGCTGATAATGAATATTATCGGGTCCTGAAGCAGTGTCATGAGCTTGCCCAAGAGCAGCATTGAGCTCATGAATAGAAAATAGTTCATTATAATCTTTCCCATTATCTGAATTAAAATTAATATCCTATTTTTCTTGATGGTTTTTAAATTTCTGAAAAGTCGATGAATAATTGGATGAGGAGGAATTTGTAGCTAACGTTTCACCTAGTTTATTAGCATTATCAGCTTTTTCAGTTAAAAGAGTGTCATCCTCCTTAAGATGGTGCATTTGGAACCTTTACCTTTTATCCTCTTCAACATATTCCATACCTTAGAAATAGGCGTTCGAGAGTTAATTTTAGAAACATAATCTCTCCATGACTGTCGTTTACTTTGTTTAAATGTACGACGAGCCTTGGCGTTTGAAATTTTAAATTGATTTAAGTTGTGGATGGTTGGATACCGACGGATATATTTTTCTGCCCTTTTCCTAGCCCTTATAGCCTGTTTGCAATCAATAGTCAACCATTGCTTCCGAATGTGTGGAACCATAGAGGACTTGGGAATACACTCATCAGCAATCATGTTTAATACATCAGAAAATATCTAAATAGGATCAGACACATTGAGAAAGAATTCTGGTTTTAATCTGTTAGTGGATAAGGTCTCGAATAAAGACCAATCTGCCTTGTTAAAGTTCCATCTAGACGACGGTGCAGCATCACTGGGGTTTATGGCCGAAAGTATACTGGGAAAATGGTCACTTCTACAAAGATCGTCGTGGACTGACCATTCAAATTCATTGTATAAACTGGAATCAGCAACAGATAAATCAAGAGAGGAGTATGAACCAGTCGCGGGATGAAGATATGTATGAGAATTATCATTAAAAATACATAAATCAGTATTTGTGAAGAAATCCTCAAGAATCTTTCCTTTCCCGTTGGTGTTACTACTGCACCAAAGTGGGTTATGACCATTGATGTCTCCCATGATAATACAAGGTTTTGGGAGTTGGGCATAGAGGATCTGAAGATCAGATTGCTGCAGAGTCCATGATGGCGGTAGATATAATGAACACTAGGTAACAACAATATGCAGAGTAACACGGACCGCAACTGCCTGAAGAGGGGTATTGAGAGCAACAGGACTGTGGATAGATCCCTGCTTCACCAAGATAGAAGATCCCCCAGTAGCTTTATTACTTGGAGGTGAGAAACAGTTGTATGAATCATATTGTCTGATTTCAAAGTTATCCGTGGATTTTAGATAGGTTTCCTGCAAACATAATGCTGATGGCTTGAAATCTTGAATTAATAGTTGCAAATCACTGAAATTGTTTTTAAAGCTTCTCCAGTTCCACCGAAGGATATTGAAAGAGCAGCTCATGGAGGCTGAACTGGAGATCGTGACCTTGAGGAAGATCCTCTCCGCTGAGTTGTCGGGGATGGAGTGACTTCCATGTCGAGAGGTTCAAAGTTGTTATGAACCACTACAGGGGATGTTAATGGGGAAGGCACCTCTACTTGTTTGAGGGTCCGAGATCCTTTCTTCTTTAATTGTTTCTTTCCTTTGTTAGTAAGTTTTACACTATTTTCTGATGTTTCCACTGTCTCGGGCTCTCGTGCAATCTGAGGTCGAGATTGAATAACAGTCTGTGAAGCTGACGTTGATGATTTGTTGCCCTCAAGAGTAACTGATTGCTTATCAGTGACCCAGCAGATGTCTGTCTGACATGCCCTGTCAACTTTGCTCTGTGAAGAGGTAACAACAGCAGAGTAAGAGTGAGAAAGTGACGTATTTGGATGAGTCTCAGTTGTCAGTAACTTTATTGCCTCTGAAAAAAGAAATATTATTTGTATACTTTAGTTTGATAATTTGGGATTGCTTCTGGAAGAAAATACAGGATTTTGAAGAAGAGAAGTGGCCACCGTTGCAGTTAACACACCTGATAACATCTGAACAGGTATCCATACCTTCATGAGTTTTGCTGCAACGACAGCATATTGGAGAGTTATTGTAGTACCTGACCCCATGTCCAAACTTCTGAGAGTTTTGGAGTCGGTATATATACATCCACTCCAATGTTGAAATAACCAGCCTTAATTGATGGGGGTACTTTTGGTAAGGCAAACGTAAGAAGATAGGTGGTCGTTTGAACAACCCTGTCTTGCTCATTCCTAGTAAATCTCTTCACAGATGTCACTCCTTGAGACTTCAACTCTATCGCTATCTCATCCTCGGACATTTCAGACAGACATCTAGCACGATCACGGATTACACCTCTACAAGAAATTAGATATTTGTGTACTGAGACAGAAATTTCAGTGGTTCCAAAATGGCTTGCTTTGAGTAAATTGATAGACTGCTGACGCCTTGAACATTCAACTAGCAGGGATCCATTTCGTAAACGCGATTCGTTCTTAACGTCTCCACAAATCCCTTCAACAGCCTTAGAAACAATAAAAGGATTAATTTTAAGGGGTGTACCATTAATTCCATCGACCACCAGAAACCGTGGTCAGCATTATCTTGTGAGACACTTTCATCCTCTGATGAAATGATTTCTGTATCTAGATACCTTCTTTTACTTTTGGATCGTGAACCAGTGCATTGTAAGGTTGCCATGATAAGGAAAATGATTCAACATCCCTGTTCCCCACCCACCATGGAGTGTCAACAAGGACGATGTCGAAGTGGAAACCAACTACAAGCACCAGGGTTACAGGGATACTATACTCCAGCAAAAGAGACACAGGTAGCTACAATAGTCAAACAGAGTAAAAGTAAGGCTGGTTCCAACCTAGACATGTACCTGACGACAAATAGAACCCGGAGGTCAATAATGCCAGATTGGCCCATGAGCCACCTCCTTCTGGCATAGGACTCTAGGCAAATTTATGTTTCAATCATTTGTATACTAGAAATCAAGATGACCAATATCCAATTAGACAAGTGTGCAAAAACATAATTGCTATGCACAGGGCATGGCGTGACCAGCCAATTGGTAGAATCGGGCCGGTCCTACCACCTGTCTATGTGAAGTAAGGGCCAAAGTGGTGTGTTGAGCAGCAGGAACACGGCTCAGGCTCCTACTGCCCTCAACCACCAGACTACCGTCCTCCACGGCAAACGGGTTGCCCAATTCGGTCGCTCCTTGCGACCAGCAATGGGGTGCTATGGACCTATTTGACCCAGGTCCACACGGGGGTTCGTACGGCTCTTTGCGTTACCCAGCACCCACCACGAGGAGGTGGCCGTTCACGGGTTCTGTTTATACAACTAGAAGGATAGGATTAACTGATAGGATGATTGGAAGCCAGTTATGAAAACAATGATAGGAAAACACATGTGGGATAGAAGCCACTTATGTAAAAAATATTAGGAAGGCATGTACAGTGATAGTGGAAAAACAAAGAGATACATGTTTATTGATGGCTATATTCTGTGCACCACGCATTTGGTAGGAAGACACCCTGATCTCCGGTTTGGAGCGGTGGATCCAGATGGTCTCCGTCAGTTTCCTTTTGCGCCAGTTGTTGATGTTGACAGCCACAATGTCAGTGTCCTCCCAATTTATGGTGTGACCGGGATTTTTAATGACATGTTCTGATAGCATGTTGTACGATTTTGTCTGTTGCAGAACTGATTTTAAAATGTGGTCACTAGACGTTTTCATATGAACTGAAAACAATGTGGACGTTATACACATTACGTTGACTGAAACAATGAATCAGGCAATTCCAACACCGTTTCACCTGTACTTCCCCTACAGCAGGTTTCACATAGTGCTCAATGTCCATATATCAAGATCAGTCACGTTAACGGGTCCTTCAGCACATGTACAATCGCAACTTCGCATGCTAAACATGTTTCCACTCAGCATCAACACAACTGTATGGCGGCGGTCTGTTAACGGTCGTGCCTAGACCAGTTACCCTAGTGATAAAAGCAGTACCTTTATATCTACACAACAGTGATGCTATGTCATGCTATGACAGCTTGCCTGCCTACCCGACGCCCTTAGCTAACAGTTGACTGTGGTTTCTTAAAGCGTTATGAAACTGCGTTTATAAGTGGGTCACCTTAAAATATCTTTACATAATACGTCACGCTTTGTGACCACCCGATCCGGTTATTGGCCTCTTACAACAAGTATAGTCGCCTTTTATGGGAAGCATGGGTTGCTGAAGGCATATTTTACCCAGGGACCCTCACGGATCTGTAACAACTGTAAGGGAGTTTTCTGGTGTGGATTGAGGCTCATGCTGTTGATCATTGGATCGTCTGGTCCAGACTCGATCATTTACAGGCCGCCATAGTTACCTGGAATATTGCTGTAGATTTATTTCTTGGATACGTGTAAATTGCTAAGTTGCCATGGAATCAAGCAAATTGTCATGGTTTACGTAAGGATAGGGTAACCCAATTGTGTCTTTATGTACTTAGCAACGCACGCCCCGCATTTAAACATGGGTATGAATGGACATGATTTGGATGGTTCACCACTTTAACCTAAAGCCGACATCTACAAGATTTTCGCTCACGCACACGCACTACAGACTTCATACACCATGTCAGTTTACATGAATTAAAATCAAAACTTTTAAAATCAAAGTTGATTTCTCGTAAAATTATATACCGAAAACAAAAAGTTAAGCGCCAGCCTATTTCAAAAATAAGATGTGGAAATGCTATGCTCAACTATTTGGGAAGACCAATCCATATTTAGAGAAGGTTCATCTGGTAACTGTTTAACTCTGTCATAATCATTTGAATTTACAATTAAGAAAATCTTGTTACCGATACGGTGACACTGCTTTTTAAATCAAAATAACTATTCCTGTTGGCCTTATAATATTGGGTTTTGTTTTTAAATTAAAAATACTAAACCAAATTATGATAGCCCATTATTTTGTGAAAGATTTTCTATGTCCCGACGTATATTTTTGCAAAATATACTGGGTGGCGCTTAACTTTTTATTACAGTATATTTGAATGAAAAATGTTACGGTTAAAAATTCGCCGTGACAAAAGGTATAAGAAATTCCCTCACAAGCAGCAAAATATAACACTGACAAGTCTAAAATATTGGATATTTAGTATTTAGTATTGAGCAGACATAGATATGTTCCCATTCATGCATCCTGAAGCAAAACTAAAACCGAAAACATCATCATAGATTACGTAGCCAAAAATACATATTTTGAATAACATGAACTATAATTTAAACACCTGGTTCAACTATCCAAGATGCTATGAAAGCGCCTTCTTTACAAATTATCAGTAGATGCACGTTGCATCCTCCATAGATATTTCGACAGATAGCTGAAGAAGTATGTTACAAGCCCTCGCGATGGCTCTATGAAGTCGAACTGCTTTCAGTGTTAGAGAAAAAGCACGGCGACATGACTGCCTCGTTATTACGCGCACCCGTTTGAGTTAGGTTGACTGTCTGTTCGCTATGCTTTAAGAACGACTAAACTAAACTGGTGCATTTTTTACCACTGCATATTAAAGACTTCTGGTTAGTCATACGGAATACCGTTTGTGGTTAATTAAGGCCAAGCGCTCAAGCGCCCGCAAACGAAACCGCAGACTGGTTACGTAACTCTCTCGCCAGAACCCTACAGTGACGTCATAGAAGGAGCTATTTTCAGTCAGTTGTGTCAGGGATAATCAGGGATAGGTCACTCGCTTCCTTTCTTTATCATTTGTACTAACTAAAGGGGCACTGATGTAGAGCGAATAATGTTTCTCGCCAACGGTCTAATTACGAAGCCAAACTGGAAATTGGTCAGCGCCCACTCGCTCAACCGTGACGGACAAAGGGAGTGGTCTCCGGTCCACCTTAGCAGAATTCCTTTACCCAAACAGTCAGGAGGTCGGATGCCCACCATATGCGATTATTTAAAAATATCCGTGGTATTCCATGTCTGATTGTAACAAAATATCTCAGCAGCGCAGGGTTTTTTCTGATGCCTGGATGGTATAGTGACTGATCCAATTTGATCCTATTTCTGTGATTTTTACCTCCATATTTAATGTCTACACACACGTAGCACCCCATTTTTTCAAATAAGTCCGAAAGATTGTCATTTGGAAAGCGTTGAATGCAACACATGTCATATTTGGGATTTCACTTTCTAAGCTGGATTGCAAAGCTTTATATTTAGATAGTTTTAAGAAAGCTGTTATAGCAAAGATCATACGTCAATTTTGGTAGCTACGACACTGGTTTATTATCTATGATAATAAAAACACAAAGATGATTTATCTGAATTCGTAAACTAATAACAACGACTTTTCCATTGGTACAGAAATCTGAACACTGCCTTATGTAAAAAATCTTATTATACCCATTTACCCAAGTACACAGCAAATACCTATGTGCATTTCTTATGTAACAACAAAGTTCCGTTGGTATCCTCAAAACAGTTTCCGCTCATAAATGTGTTCAGGCTGCATGGGCCACAGAGATTACATCTTCCTTGCTGTAACTCGCGTTTGATGGTATAAATCTACAAGTGTTATTTGTCATCATTCACCTGAAGGTCTGTTAATGAATTTACAACGTGAATAATTACTGGTACCAACACTAAAATTATTCGACATAGGTTCCCATTTGTCATTTGTCCTGTCTGGAGTAAATACTCAACATTATAAAGTATGGTCTGTAGTGCTAAATGTATTGCATGTTATATGATATGTGCATGTAAGCAGGGAGCCTATATAGAGGGGGAGAAGAAACTCCTCGCAAAGCCACTGAACGAATGTCTCTGGTCGTTATCTAACCAGTGTAGACAATATGGTGGCAGTGTAGTATTTAAGATTGAGCCCGGTTTATTTTTAACAACTGATTAAGTTCGCTGAGTGTTTTAACAACTGAAATCCTACATGTAGAAGATAGGTTAACTATTTTGTCACTTCAGTTTAAGTCAAATAATTGGTATTAGTGTCCGTTTTAGGACAATAGACTTTTAGTAAAGTTTCAACTCGGTATGATACAGCTCACTGGCTTCTATTCTCGATTCACCGCGAAGATAGACTAAATTGTGCCGATAAAAACTTCTTTCACACATTCGTTTCATTTTAGAAGGGAAACAAACCTTTAGTTGAAAGGCATTTCCAAGTAATAATGACAGTTTCATGACTTAAAAAATTGTTAGGGTGTAATTGAGGTGTGTGAAAAATATGACATTTCGCCGATCTGCCTTTGAAATGCTACACGCCTTTGTTTGAGTGTTTCTAGTTATTTCTTCAAAAAGACCTTTCACATACACCTTTAATCCACATGAGGGGAATATATTATCAGGTGAAATGTGTTTGCAAGTTATAGTGATCGTTTCATAATCTAAGAATGTTCGGGTATATTTGATGTGTGTGAAAAATATGACATATTGCCGATCTGATCTGATTCGCCATTGATGCTTGAGGATTATAGTTCCATAACTTCTTTCTTTCTTGTTGATCTTATTATTTGACAAAACTGGAAAGGTGTTTTACAACGCTTTGTGACAGTTTGACACTTCAGTGTTAGGGCAGTGTGAAAGTCTCAGTTAACATTTTGTTAATGTCCATTCCTCATATGCAATAAGATATCCGAATTAATTATGAATGTAAACAAAAATGTTTCAAAGTAGATTTTTTAAAGGACAGCTGATACTTTTGCTTTTTTAACATGTTTTGGGAGGGAAGGCCGCGATGTATCATTTATTCTTTCATTCGTTCACATATGTACTTCTTTCTTCTATTCGTTTTCTTTATTTGTTTCATTTATTTACATAATTCTTGCTCTTAATTCTTACTATAATCCATTTATTCATTCATTGTAATATTCCGAGTGATACGATAAACTGGCTGAAGTTCTGTTAAATACAACTGAAGTTGCGCTTTGAGCGAGCCAAGTCAATGTATGCGTTGAAGCATGACGAGGCACACGGTGATTAGTACAAATGGTAAAGAAAGCAAGCGAGTGACCTATCCCTGTTGTAGATTATCCCTGATGTAAGTGATGCAAGAGGGTTTACAGCTGAGTTACAAAAACAAACATCGATCAAAGGATTAACCGATAACACTCTGATCGATTAATTACTTCCACAGCGGATTTGTCAAAAAGGCAGTGTTTATGAGTGTAGATTTACTAATCTATACTGAATACACCCTGAGCGTAAAAACATCCTTCCTACAAAGAATTAACCGCCACTGCCTTGACTGAATGATTATTGGCTAACTAACTGCGGACATCATACAGTTAGTTGCCAGGTGTGCTGTCCTGGGTGAACAGTGAGATTATGTATACACAAGTGTGAAAATTTCTCAAACGATGTTTCACTTTTGTTTAGATATTAAAATCATGTTAGAAATTCACTGTAAGTATAAGCAGACAGTGTGGAATTTTTAATTAACTTTTAGAATGCATACAAATGTGACAAGGAACCAATTAGGTTTATAAGACAAAACATAAAGACGTGCATTGAATTCGTTATTTTCCAGTCCTAACGTTTGTTTTATACCACTGGCAGATGAGTAAACTTCAAGTTGTTTGATTTGTTTACATAATAACGAAGTAAAATGACTTCATCTTTGTTGATCAGTCTACACATAAACTGTCAATTGCGAATGTGAGTTGCACAGCAGAATTCTGGGATATCATCCGGGTACTCACAAGAAAAAATCAATAACAAAAGAAACAACCAGTCCACGGAAATTGCTCCTCATCAGTGCAAGCGACGGTCACTCCTCGCCTGTGACGTCCTCCTATCTGATCACGTGACCTGGATGAGTCAATCAACATCTGATCCGGTTGGATCCGGCTGATCCGCTTGGATCCGGCAAAACTAACTTCTGCACAACGCAGGAGCCCATAAAGGAACAAAACATGAAAGTCACTCTTGTAAATATTCTGTCACTAATTCATGATTCCGCGATTTATCAGGCGATTTCTTTTAGTAGTGTGTAAGTTAGATGTGTTTTTAGGGATATTCCAGCAATGGGTTCCACCATTTATGGATTTACTTTCCTCGAAACAAAGCCCTCGGGAGACCGAACCCAGTCATAGCGGGTGAGTGTGCACTGAAGTGCAACGACGGCTTCCGATTGGCTGGTTCATTTGCTGATTGTCTGTTCAGAAAGATGATGTGTTTGATGAGCATTTTAGAAGTATGGCGAGTCACAAGAAAGTAAGATTCCTTATGGGTAACAGCTTCTTTTATTGTACTTGATGCATCGTTTCACTATGGATTCATATACCGTTGTCAAACAAAACCATATACACTATAGAAGAAGTCGTTATCCATAAAGAATGTATTTTGAGATGTTGGGTTTTGTAAATACATGTTCTCTGAATTTGCGTTCGATCCAATGAACTACTGCGTGGCTGGAAACTGTCATTCGTCCAAGTAGAGAGCAGGACTTGAAAGTGACAAGAATTCCGTCAGATGCAGTCATCCGAGAAAAATGTTTGTTTGCAACCCACAGAAATAAAAACAAAAACATGGCATGTGTACAAGTATCACACCTGCGTAATTACATAATGTGACAGAGTCAGGACGCGAATGCACGAGTCATAAAACAATTTATTTTGCTTTTTTCGTATAGCCTGATAGGTGTTAAGTCCAAATTGAGTCCAAAGTCAATGATTGAAGTTGTGCATATTGTATTTAGCAGACAGACAGGCAGGCACATGGGTGTCAATAAAACAGACATTAAACTTTTTCTGTGACAAAGGCTGCTTACCACAATCATCAAGCTTTTTTATATAACAAATAGATTATTTACTTGTTTGTGTACACAACCAAGGTTAGACTACTGCTCACGATCTCATATTCTGGGTATGCATACTGTTTCAAGCTCCGCGACCTATTTTCACTGCGCATGGGTTATGGGCGGGGCGCAGCACAGCTGTTAAAACCACTTTATTGAATCGTTTCAACTCCGACATCGCGGACTTTTCTTTCATCGCGTTCTTTTTCAACTTTATAGGTTGAAGTGGCAATTTTTGTTTGTTTCGGTAATAGCATACAAAGTTGTGCACATGATCTTTAAACATTACTACTAGATTTTATGTTACTCCCTGCCGATGTGTCGTTAAATATTAACTCACTCATTCATGTTACTCACTGCCGATGTGGCGGTAAATATTAACTCACTCATTCATGTTACTCTGTGCCTCCTACGTGTCACGTTTCTTGCTCATTTCTCAAGATTATCTGGGGTTGGTGTGAGCCTTAAGCTAGGAACAAATCTCCAAAACGTAGCTCCCAAACACACCGAGTTATACACATAAAAAGCATGCATTTGGTTCTAAAAGTTGCTATATAAAGTCCTGTTAAGTTGAATTCAAACTGTTGAACTGACAAGGAGGAGCTAAGGAAAAGGCCTTTGTAAGTACAGTTATGGTTTCAACAAAGTTAAATAAGTAGATTTGTCACTTTATGTTGAAGATTAGAAAATATGTTCATTTTACATTGTTTCTTGTAGAAACTTTGGGTATCAATTTTGGTCTTATATTAAGAATTTAGTTGTGTTAAATGTGTTGACACGACATGTTATGGTTGTCATCATGTGACTAGTGACTAGGTATTTATTATTTCAGACTTAGGGGAAATTGCTACCCTTCTGGTTTCGTGATCATCAGGCAGTACTACACGATTCTGGAAGATGGCAATATACAGAACAGTTATGCATTACATGTGGATTGTGTTTATGGACATCCAATGAACTTGTGTATTCATTCCACTGTTGTTTAGTTTGCTTTGTGACTATGGTTGTATGCATATTTTGGAACTCACAGGTTTTGACACAGTGATTTGATCTCTTTTGACATATGTCACGTTTCTTCATGCCGTTATATGTACACTTCGGTTACAATTTTTCTCTTGATGGACAATTGTTTAAGGAACTGCTTATGCAGTGAGGTAACAATCTAATAAATGTATACATACAGCCTAAGAATGGTTGTATTTTTCATTGATAGTGATATGAAACGAACACCCGTAAGGTCAACTTTTGATTTGTGAAACTACTGTCCGAATAATATATTTATATATCTATATATCTTAAAAAAAATTGAATATTTGTTTGTTGCCCTTTTATTACCAGGCGTCTTGTTACTCCGTGCTTCCTACAATCCGTTTGGAAAGCACTTGGGAACATACAGGTAAAATACCCCTTCCAAACAGCCGCGCTGTCTCTTTTCAAGCGGAGCAGACTGTCAACCTCTCGTAACAAGTGTACAATAAAAAGATGCATAACCCAAATACGACCACACTGCAACTGGTTTTGCAAGCATATGACAGTGCAACGCACCCGAGGTATGAGCAGTGACAAAGAGAACTGGTGCATGCGAGGGAGCTCTCTTTGGAAAGTTTCACCAGGTCATCTGCGGTGAGTACAAGAGATGTTCTGTCCTTTTGGATCTCTTAATGACATAATACACATAAGGACGAGACTTATATGAATACCATCTTCTTGTTTATGAGGAACAACGGCTAGGATAATGAAACTGTAAGGACGTACTTCAGTACGTTGTGTTCCGAGTATATCCCTATTCCTTTACGCGTTTGATGAATGAGTAAAACACGTAACATGAGATGCAAAATGAATATCATATATTGCTCTTATCTGTCCATGCAATCAGTCTCTTAGAAAATTGCATGTTCCTTTTATGTCAATAATCCTTCAAGAATGTAATGTTTTAAGTAATAAGCATGCTATCTTTTTAATGAGAACCCATATATATATATATAAATGATCTCACTATACACCACGCAGTATTATCGGTATAATGAGACCTTAAATTTTGAATAAAGTCTGTCCGTCTTGTCTGTCATAACATTGGTGATTGACTGACTCGATTCACGATTTAAATTCACATCGGAAGTGTTTCAGCCACAATGTGACAAAAATGTTATATTTTTTAATTAAATAAGGATAATTTAGAAAGCAAAACAAAACAACTGTCACTGAAAGACAATAAATACAACTATCATCGATAGTAATATGGAACTGGTATGTAAATCTCAAAGAGTTAAATTAAAGAAGACAATTAAAATATCAAGACGGGCTATATATTGACAAACGATGAAGGTAAATCAACATATATTACAATTAACACGTCACAATCTAATTCTGGACTCACAAAAGTCCAGAAACTCTCCACACTGTGTCCACTCTCTCACAAGGGATTTGAAAAAAATAATAAACATGCAGCTGTTGTGAATATGTGCTAAGAGTGAAAAAATGTTTTTCAAAAACTCAAAATTTAAACTCGCTCACCCATGGGGCGAACCGTTTTCTGCAGAATTAATGTTTTGGAGGTTGTAAATGAATGAAAAAAAAGTATCATGGCACAAACTTTAGCTCGTTGTGACTTGACTCCACTAACTGACAGCGATTTATAAAATCTCGTCTATGGGTGAAAAACATATTGGTCCATGGACGAGAATATTTACTTTTACTCAAAATACATCTTTTCCAATGTTTTGGCTGATGTAAATGATTGAAAGTAGCAACCCGAGTATCATGACACAATTCAATTCATTTTGACCTAATTCAGGGTGATTTTTAAAATATCCGAGAATACTTACTTTTACTCAAAATACAACTTTTTCCATGTTTTAGAGGTTGCACATGAGGATATGTTTATAAGCATCATGGCACAAATTCAATTCATTTTGTCTTAATTCCGCTTATTTTAACAAGTACAAGAATAGGTACTTGCACTCAAAATTCAGTTTTATTGTTTGGATGTTGTAAATGAATGAAAGTTTGTTTATAATTATCATGACCAAAAATGAAATCATTCTGGTCTTAATTCTGCTTATCTCCTTCGTGGACGAAAATAATTTCCTTTGGTTGTTTTATTTATTTTGCAAACATGTGGTTAAAAAAAGTTGAAATTATAATAACAGATAATTCAGTTTAATTTAGTTAACAAGTTTAGTTTTACGCCTCACTCAGCAATAGTCCAGCTATATGGCGGCGGTTTATACTCGGACACATCACCCTAGGAGTTACAGTCTCCTCCGATACATATGGTAAAGCACTGCGGCCAAAGGTTTTACCATATCCGTTTGTTGTAAAATACAAACGGCTTGCTGAGTCACGGGCGAAAGAGGAAGATTGTGGTTTCATGAAACGTAGAAAAGATTTTATCAAGTGTCAAGGTAGACATTGACATATGCTGTTATGCATACCCAAAGAACTAAAATTTGAAATTTAGTTAGCTTGCCGGTGTGTCAAACTGTTTTGACACACCATTTTGACACACCATTGTGGACAGACATTTATAACTGTGTTTTGGGCAGAAGTAAATATTCTCGCAAATAGGCCAAAGACAAAATGAGCTGCATTTTGTGTCAAGATACTTACAAGGTACTTTTCTTCATTTACAACATCCAAAGCATGAGCAAAACATGAATTGTGAGTGAAAGTAAACATTCTTGCTCACGTGTCAAGATGTTGCCCATGGGCTACATATTTTTGTGTCGTCATACATAAAAAATACTTTTACTCATCCCCACCCCCCCTCCAAAACAAGGAAAAACATGTATCTGGAGTAATAGCAACTATTCTCACCCATATGCCAAAATGATTTCACCCACGGACGAGATATTTTTAAATTGCTCTAAATTAACTGGATTTAGCCACAATGAGTTGAAATTGGTGCCAAGATGCTCATAAATGTACTTTCATTCATTTACTACCTCCAAAACACGAAGAAAGATGCATTTGGGGGTGTAAGGAAAGTATCTCATCCATTGGCCAAGTGGTTTTCGCCCATGAGCGAGATTTGTTTTAAATCGCTCGAAATTTAGTCTAAATGAATTGAATATTCTGTCAAGATACACATCAATGGACGTTCTTCCATTTACAATCCCAAAAACAGGGAAAAGATGTATTTTGAGTAAAAGTACATACTCTCGTCCAAATCTTTTTTACCCATAGGCGAGATTGTTTTTAAATATTGCACTAAATTAGCGGAATCACGTGAGTTGAAATTTGTCTCATGATACTTATGAACACACGTCCATTCATTTACAAACTCCAAAGCATTAATTCTGGACGAAATTAAACATTATCGCCCATAGGTGAAAAAGATTTTCTATTTTTATTCCTTAGTACAATTCCATAACAGCTGCATGATTCTTTTTGTCACGTCCCTTGTGAGAGAGCGGCCATAGTGCGGAGAGTTTCTGGACTTTTGTGAGTCCAGACTTAAATATCGAGAAGTTCATTTTCCCCGTGCGTTTCACGCATGAATTGTTAGAGCATACTCGATTTGGGAACAGGTAGAATCCCAACTAACTGAATCAGCACAATATACCGAGCAAATATGTTTAGGACCACCGATCCATTTCACGAAGCAAATGACATTTTCCTGGGTTTTCTAACAAACTTGTTGAATATCTAAAATGCTTGTCAATGCCCCAATCATCTATTTGTCTTCGTCTTAACTAACGGTTAGCGTGGAATATCAGTATCATATTTCTTTCATTCATTCACATATACTTCTTGCTCTTCATTCATTCATTCATTCATTGTAAGATTTCGACTGATACAGTAAACTGACTGAAGTACTGTTAAACGCAGCCGAAGTTGCGATGGAAACGAACCAGGTCACTGTGTGCATTAGATCATGACGAGGCGCATACCAGTTAGTACAAATGGTAAAGAAAACAAGCGAGTGACCTATCCCTGTTGTAGATTATTTCTGATCTGACAAATAGGAGAATACCCCATAAAACCTCGGACGAAGAAAAGACGGGACGGGCAAACGGGAATTACTAAAAATGGAGACCACAATATTAAAACGAAACATGCTAAACTGGGTAGGTACACTTAAAACTACTAGGTAGGTGCATTTGGCGAATGTCAGTGGGATTGACAAGACATATTTCAATACAGTTTAAAGATCTGACAACACTGTTTATTAATGTGTCCCAACAAAGTCACTGGAGTTCGGTCACTCTTGACAGGGATAATCTACAATCTCTGTATTGGCCCCTGCTCTGGATTAGGGCTTTCACAAATCACTTCAACTTCATAGATATAGCTTGAATTTTGTTATATTTATAGAATACCTAAATTCAAAAGAATCTCGAGGCTTACTATTCTAAGTGTACTGTATATGTTGCTGGAAGTAAAGCTCTGTGTTCAGGATTCATGAAGATCTGGAGTAGAAGAGGGCTTCAGCAACCCACGCTTGCCATAAAACGCGACTATGCTTGTCGTAAGAGGCGACTAATGGGATCGGGTGGTCAGGCTCGCTGACTTGGTTGACACATGTCATCAGTTCCCAGTTGTGCAGGTCGATGCTCATGCTGTTGATCACAGGATTGTCTGGTAGAAAAAACTCGATTATCTACAAACCGCCGCCATATTGCTGGGATATTACTGAGTGAGACACAAAACTAAACTCACTAAATTAAACTGAATTGTCATTAGAATTTCATCTATTTTAAAACCATATGTCTGCAAAATAAAGAAAACAAGCAAACGAAAATATTTTCGTCCACGAGTGAGATTAGTCGAATTAAAACCGGAATGATTTCATTTTTTTTTGTCATGATACTTATAAACACTTTCATTCATAAATTTACAACCTCCAAGACAATAAAAAACACTATGAAAATTTAAGTGGAAGTCCAGATTCTTGTACTTGTTACAAATTAGCGGAATGAAGTCAAAATGAGTTGAATTTTGTGCCATGATACTCATAATGGCACTTTCATTCATTTACATCCTCCAAAACATTAGAAAAGATGTATTTGGAGTGAAAAGGAAATATTCTCGCTCATGGGCCAAATGTTTTTCGCCCATGGGCGAGATTTTTTTGAAAATCGGTCTCAGTTAGCAGAATTAAGTCAAAATGAGTTGGATTTTGTGCCATAATATTCATGAATATATCCTCATTCATTTACAACCTCCAAATAACAGGAAAAGACGTATTTTGGGTGAAGGCAAATATTCTCGCCCATGGGCCAAAATGTCTTTCTGGGCGAGAGTTTTTAAAATCGCTCTCATTTAGAGGAATTCAAAATGAGTTGAAATTTCTGTCATGATACTCATAAATGTACTTTCATTCATTTACATCCTCCAAAACATTGGCAAAGATGTATTTGGGGTAAAAGGAAATATTCCGCCCATGGGCCAATATGTTTTTCGCCCATGGGTGAGATTTTGTTAAATCGCTTTAAATTAACGGAATTAAGTCAAAATGAGTTGAAATTTGTGTCATGATACGTCTGAACATATTTTCATCCATTCACAGCCTCCAACAGATGGAAAAAGATGTATTTTGAGTAAACGTAAATATTCTCACTCATGGGCCAAATGTTTTCCGCCCATCGGCGAGACTTTTTTAAA
The DNA here is from genome assembly GCF_037392515.1 of Haliotis asinina. Classification (NCBI taxonomy): domain Eukaryota; kingdom Metazoa; phylum Mollusca; class Gastropoda; order Lepetellida; family Haliotidae; genus Haliotis; species Haliotis asinina. The sequence continues at coordinate 22,702,028 of NC_090283.1, forward strand.
AATCACTCTAAATTAGCCGAATCAAGTCAAAATAAGCTTAATTTCGTGTCACGACACAAATACATACACGTTCATTTATTTAAAAACTGCAAAGCATGGAAAACATGTATTTTCAGTAAAAGTACTAATTAATTATTCTTGTCCATGGGTCAATGTTTTTCACCCATGGGCGAGATTTTTTAAGATCGCCAGCAGAGTCAAGTCACAACAAGCTGAAATTTGTGTCATGATACTTATTAACATTTTTTCACTCATTTACAACCTCCAAAACATTTATTCTGGACGAAATGAAACACTCTCGCCCATGGGCCTGCCCATTTTTTCGAAATGTTTTTTTCATCCTTAGCACATGTAGATAACAGCCGCATTTTTAATTTTGCCAGATCCCTTGTGAGAGAGTGGCCACAGTGCTGAGACTTTCTGGACTTTTGTGAGTCCAGAATTAAATTGTGACGTGTTTTACATACATACATACATACATACATACATACATACATACATACATACATACATACATACATACATACATACATACATACATACATACATACATACATACATACATACATACATACATACATACATACATACATACATACATACATACTTTTGTTTATACTGTACAGAAGAGTTTATGAATTTTACCAAAGAATTCTTGTAAAAGGTGATTGCTAAAGGATTCCACTTGCTGTCAATTACATAAATATATTCTCTGTTTGAAATCGTCATCCGAGTTAGTTAAAGGAAGCGGTTGTTCTGCTTAAGAACACAATTTGTGTGCTTAATGGATAAGCACAAAATAAATTCAGTGCTTGCAACTATTTCTTTCTTGTAACAAAAATGATAATAATTCTCAATATTGGATGCAATAATTTGTGAATATCGTATTATCAAATATTTAGATACATGGCCTAAAACTGATATAATATTAAAAATTACAAACAATTTTTCAATTAATGGACTGGAATGTTATGTGAGCATAGGTAAATATAAAGAGCGTTTTTTGAGTAGGGAAAGGAATTATTACAGTAATTTAGAAATAAGTGAAATAACCATATGGTCAGGGGAATATTTCTCTGGTAAGCAGCTACTATCGCAAATACATGAAGGGGGAAAAGACTTCTTTTAAATATCTAACTTTTTTAATGTTATCTATGTACTAGTATTTGCCAGTCATCACCGTAACGTTAAGGGACGTCTGTATATTTGCCTCATTGAAATCAGGCTCAGTGTGACAGACACCCGACTGAGTATACCATCATACAGTCTGATATGGACCATAAACGTTTCTATCACAACAAACATTTGACAAGGAAAATAATAACTTGTTGGATTTTCAGTACTTTCTTTGACCTTTCTGAACCAGTGTGAAAGCCTAACTAATCCATCAGAAAGCAAAATAATAATAAAGAGACATAACTAGACATTGCCATAGAACGTTTATAACGTTAACATAACATTGAAGAGATTAAGTGCGAATTCCGGTTCAACTCTATAGTGAGGTCTTGCAAGCAAGTGGCCGATACCTTGAGCAACAACCCCGCGCGTCGGGCAATCTTTTAAGTAGATCGCCTGTTTTTGTTTTTTTTAAAGAAAAGATATTTTTTATACCTTTGTTCTAAATATATACGGCACCCATGGCGAGCCACCTCCTCGTGGTGGGTGCTGGGTAATGCTAAGAGCTCGCCGACACTCCCGTTGTGGACCCGGGGGGATATTTGGTTCACCAACCCGTTTGCCGTGGGTTGCGGCCCTGTGTCGGTGGAGGAAGGGATCCTGGTGGTTGAGGGCAACAGGGGCCTGCAACCATGTGCCTGTTGCCTAACACACCACTTTGGCCCTGACTTCACTTAGACGGGTGATAGAATTGGCCCGATTCTATCAATCGGCTGGTCACGCCAAGCCCTGCGCATGGTGAATATACTTGCAGAATACATTATCAATGGATCTTTTCTTTTCTTTTCTTTTTCTGATCTAGAATGTATTAATTTTTGATCACATGAACTTGCCTAGAGTCCTATGCCAGAAGGCGGTGGCTCATGGGCCAATCTGGTGATATTAGACCTCTGAAATCTGTGATTCTTGGGAATGATGTCATGGGCCGAACCAGCCTGGCATTTATTCTTTTAGTTTTTCATAGCATTTCAAGTCTTTATCTCTGGAGTATAACACCTCTGTATCCCTGATGTCGGCATCTCGGAGATCCGGTGCTATTTGACACCGTCCTTGTTGACACTCCATGGTGGGTGGGGAGCAGAGGTGCTGAATTCTTTACTTTTGCCATGGCACTATCACATGCTGGTTCAACTCGTTCAGACAAGAAAAGACGTTTTGAGGATTTGGATCTCTCATCTGGACAAAATTCTGACAGTGATTCCTTGCCACGATTTCTAGTCATTGAGCCTACCGATTTCCTTCCAATAAAATTAAATCCGTTTGCCATTTCAAAGGCCATTTCTGGCATTTGCGGTGAAGTAAACAACGTCACCCGTCTCCGCAGTGGTTCACTTCTTGTGGAGTGTGCATGGAGACAGCAACCTCTCAGTTTGCTATCAATAAAAACATTTGCTAATATTGAGGTTGCTGTGTCTGTGCACAGAACACTAAACTCTTGTCGAGGCATTGTTCGTGACAGGGCTCGTTGCTTGTCTGACATGTCTGAAGAAGAAATTGCTACAGAGTTAAAGGATCAGGTGGTAACATCAGTGAAACGTTTCACGATAAGGAAAGATGGTTCAGTTATAACAAATACATATCTGATCACATTTGCTCGTTCATCACTTCCGGAGTAGATAAAGGCAGGCTATTTCAAAATCGGGATGGAGGTGTATGTCCCCACTCCACTTCGATGTTACAAATGTCAAAAGTTTGGGCATGGCTCCGACTCTTGTCGCAACTCTGCAATATGTCATCATTGTGGTGACAAACATGATGGCACTAACTGTCTGGAGGATTTCAGATGTTGCAACTGTGATGGTAGACATGCTGCATCATCAAAGTCTTGTCCAGTGTGGCAAATGGAATCCCAAATTATGAAAACAAAATGTCAAAACAATATTTCTTACTTGGAGGCAAAGAAATTGTTAAAAATTCAGGCGACACCCCAACTGACTAAAAGCTACTCTGCTACATTATCTCGATCTATGATAACTTCATCCGGTCTTGTCAGAGAGACTTGACATGTGTCAAGTCTGAAAAACCTCTTTTGTCATCAACTTCTCCATCCCCAAAACTTAGTGCCTCAGTTACTATGTCGACGTCTGGATCTCAGACAGACATTCCAACTGAGCCATCACAAACGACTTCTTCACAAGGTACCATTTCACAGTCATCCAGCGATCTATCCAAAAAGAAGAAAGGCAAAAAAATAAATAGAAACGTACCATCTACTGTGTCGTCTCCTTCAGAGGTCCATCTTCAAAATTCATTTGGACCTCTCGATATGGAAATCACTTTGTCTCCGCAGGACAGGCGAAAGTCTAGCTACTCTTCCCATTCACGAGAACATTCACCCATTGAGGCACCATGACTCAACTGACCAATATAATCCAGTGGAATTGCAGAGGATTGAAGAATAACTTCAATGAGATCCACTTGTTGATACAGGATTTAAAACCGTCAGTATTATGTCTTCAAGAGACATATATGAAAAATACAGATACGTTCCATCTACGACAATGTAGTGATTATCACTCTTTTTCTCCTCCAGGAGATAAAGCAACTGGAGGTGCTTCTATTTTGGTACGACAAGGTATAATTCATAGCCCTGTCTCACTTCATACCAATCTTCAAACTGTAGCTGTTCGACTGACCCTGCATATTGCTTTGACTCTGTGCAGCTTATATATACCTCCATCTTCTGATATCTGTCTCCCGGATCTACAGAATCTGTATGACCAACTACCAAAGCCATGTATCATCATGGGCGATCTGAATGGACACAATCCGCTTTGGGGAAGTATTCACTCTAACAATAGAGGTAAAATCCTCGAGGAATTTACATCAGATAATAATCTCTGCATTTTCAATGATGATTCAAACACCTATTTACATCCAGCTACGGGAACATATTCTTCATGAGATTTATCACTCTGTGATTAAAGCATATACAATGAATTCGAATGGATGGTTCATGATGACCTTTGTGGGAGTGATCACTTCCCCACTATTCTCAAATTAATCAGCCCTGGTGATGATAAGACTCTATGTACTGATCACTTAAAACATGATGTTTTAGCGAACAGTGAAGATGCTGTACAGTTATTTTCAGATATACTGAACACCACTGCTGACCAAACTGTACCAAAGTCCTCTGCAATTCCACATATTCGTAAGCCATGGTTTAATAATGAATGTAAACAGGCCAGAAAGTGTAGGAAGAAAGCAGAAAAATATTTCCGCAAAGATCCTACTGTTCATAATTTAGATAAAGTTAAAATATCAAATGCCAAGGCTCGGCGTAATGCCATTGTAGTTCCCATTCCAAAACCTGGCCGGGATCATTCTGATCCGTCTAATTACAGACCAATCTCTTTAACGATTTGTGTCCGTAAAACCATGGAACGTATGGTAAACAATAGATTAACATGGTATCTTGAAACCAATAACCTTACAACAAATATTCAATGTGGTTTCAGGAAAAATCGTAGCACCATTGATCATTTGGTACGTCTAGAATCCTTTGTGAAAAATGCTATAGTCAATAAACAACATGCTGTATCAATTTTCTTTGATCTTGAGAAAGCTTATGATACGACCTGGAAACATGGCATCTTGAAGGATCTCCATGATTTAGGTTTGCGAGGCCGTTTGCCTCTTTTTATATCACAGTTTTTACATGACCGGCAATATCAAGTCCGAGTGGGTACAACCCCTGTCTGACCATTACAATCAGGATCAGGGTGTCCCTCAAGGCAGTATTTTGTCTGTCACTTTATTTAGCATTAAAATCAACAGTTTATCCAAGGTTTTAAATGATTCTATTGATGGATCTCTTTTTGTGGATGATTTTAATATTTCTTGTCGTGGTAAAAATATGCATACTATTGAACGGCAAATACAATTGTGTTTAAATAAAATAAATAAATGGTGTCTTGAAAACGGGTCTTGAAAAAGTCCAAAACTAATTGTATACACTTTTGTAGAAAATATAAGCCGCATAAGGACCCTGAACTATCTTTAAATGGCACTCCCATCAAAGTTGTAAAGGAGGCCAAGTTCTTGGGTTTAATTATCGATTCTCATTTAACCTTCTTACCACACATAAAATCCCTTAAAGCTAAATGCCTGAAGGCACTAGATTTGTTGAAAGTTGTTTCCAATTCAAAGTGGGGAGTGGATCAAACTACCCTCTTACACCTATATCGATCACTGGTCCGTTCCAAACTCGATTATGGGTCCATCGTATAAAAGCAACCTTAAAATTCTTGATTCTATCCACCATCAAGGTCTAAGACTGTGTCTTGGGTTGTTCAGAACCTCACCTGTTAACAGTCTCTACGCCGACGAACCATCTCTTACACAACGTCGGATAAAATTGTCTTTACAACATATTTCCAAATTATACGCTAATAAATTAAACCCTGCCTATAATTGTGTATTTAATCCCCTTCATGAGGATTTATACAACAAGAAATCTTCTCTTGTTCCGCCTCTAGGGCACAGAAGTAAACCCTTTCTTTCTTCTGCCGGCATTGAGCTGGAAACCATTGCTCCTTCCCGTCTTCTTTCTTCTCCCCCTTGGCAGTTGGTTAGGCCACAAGTTGACCTAACATTAACTACATTTAAAAAATCAGAAACTAATGAACTACAATATAAACAAGAATATGATCAATTAAAAATTAAATATAGTAATTACAAACCCTTATTTACAGATGGGTCCAAGGACGGTGGCGCAGTGGCTTGTGCCACTGTCACTGGATCTAGGACAATATCTACTAGAATATCAGATAGCAGCTCAATTTTTACTGCAGAAGCTAACGCCACATTAACAGCCCTTAAATATATTCAAAGACACCCTAAACATAAGCAATACATAATCTATTCAGACTCTCTTTCTTGCCTTCAGGCTATTAAAAATCTTTCCTGTAAACATCCACTTTTAACAGAAATTATTGAATTATATAATGATCTTGCTACTGGCCAATGCGACATCGTCTTTTGTTGGTTACCCAGCCACGTTGGCATTTCTGGGAACACAATGGCCGATCTTGCCAAGGCGGCACTCAACAAATCTGTGACATCACTTCTTATTCCATACACTGGTTATAAACATACAATTACATCTTATATCCGTGAGCTGATGCAGAAGAGGTGGGACACTCAAGTAGGTATCAACAAATTACATTAAATTAAACCCTACATCGGTTATACTTACTTGAGTTGTCAGTCCAGATTTGAGGAGGTCATTATGCAACGATGTCGCATTGGCCATACGAGGTATACTCACGAATATCTATTAAAAGGTGAGGATCCTACGTTTTGTATCCCTTGTGATGAAAGAATCACAGTCAAGCATGTTTTGAACGCTTCCTTGATTGATAGCCCCATGTCACGGCTTGACGGTTCCGACACAATGATAAGTACAAAAATGTAGAATAATATTGCCTTTGGTATGTATACATGGTGAGAAACATCATCAGACAATCCAGTGATCAACAGCATGAGCATCGATCTGCGCAGTTGGGAACCAATTACAAGTGTCAACCAAGTCAGCGAGCCTGAGCACTCGATCCCGGTAGTCGCCCCTTCTGGCATTGGTAACTGTAACATGGGTTACCTAAGGCTTATATTTTAACCCGGACCTTGACGGGTAGCAGCAGTGTGAGGATATTGCCAATATAAAGTTTGCATGAGCGATAGCCCAAGAAGAGGTTCTAGTTTTCACGATGCATCTGGAAATTACCGAGATCTTGCGAACGGTCACTTTTGAAAAAAGGTCGCTGATTGCACTACTAAATCTGATTGCCTCCAATCACGAGTCTTGTACACTCACACCATGAAAGGATCATATTAGAACAGAGGTTACGTAGGAAGATGTGACAAGTAACCACTGTGGGAAGAGAATGGTTACAAGTATGAATATATTTATACTCACTCTATGGCCTGACCAGTCCATATGCTGAGATGTAGTGGAATGATTAGCTGCAAAACCTGGCTGGAATTTACTAACAATGTGATATTCATGGAGATGGTCGTGCACATGCTTTACCATTATTCGTTCAAGGATTTTGTTTGAAGGTATCATCAGAAAAGTCACATCCAAAATTTCATGTGGAAAATGTGGCTAACGAAATATTAGACATCACAGTATTAGGGTGAGTGAGTTTGGTTTTACGCCGCTTTTAGCCATATTCCAGCGATATCACGGCGGGGGACACCAGAAAATGGGCCTCACACATTGTACCTCCATGTGGGGAATTGAACCCGGGTCTTCGACGTGAGGAGCGAACGCTTTAACCACTAGGCTACCCCACCGCCCCCTCACAGTATTAGGATATAATGTTTCTTGGAAGCTTTCAGAAAATGGAAAACGATTTGCCATTTGGTACCTAGTAGTGGTAATAGACCGCTTATACCAGGCACATGGTCTGCCCACGACGATGCGCACATTACTGTCCTCAATCACAGGACACTATTGTATTTCCGATTCTTTTTCAACTCCCTGGGGATCATACAGCCATGCTACCAGTTAGGAGCATTGATCCAAACACATTGCCAGCACACACTCACGAGTACCTATTTTACAGAGACAATGACAATTTTACTGAGACAAAGAGGAGCGAGGTATCTAGTCTAAGAATGCTACACAAATGCCCATCTCGGGACTCGAATCTAGGTGCCTCCTCAAACCCGGACCTTCATCATGATAAGCAGACGCCTTACCACTGCACTATTGCGCTACCTCTTCGATAATGGTAATGGATATGGTAATATCATGTAGGGGAGTCATTTGAACAGGCGATTGCAGTTTCAAATTCTACTTTTGTACAGTTTAATAGTCTAATTTTTATCCTTGCAGACACCTACCAATCTTAAACATACATAAATGTTTCTAGCATATTTTGGTTCCTGAAGTTTGTCATTCATTTTATTGCAGATTTTACGTTTTGTGGGGAGTACGAAGCCAAGATACGAAGTCACACAAAATGAGGATCATAATCCTGGAACATCGCCAAACCAATTTGCTTGAGTCTAACAGATAATATGTAGGAAAATAAAAAAAAAAAAAAAAAAAAAAACCACAAAAAACAAAAAAAAGAAAAAACCCATTTGTACGATATTCTAGGTGAGTCTGGCTACATTCTGAACGTCCCTCGTAGATAGATACCCGTTAGAACACACCAATCCACCATCACCCTTTCTTTATATGTATACATATCAAAACCTCAACAGATATTTATGAAAGGACATGATGCAGAGGACAGCTATGTTATAGCGAGCATATGTAAGGACGAATATCATTTTCGTCATTTAGCTAAGATTTGTCCATTCTTTCTTGGGTTATCAATCTTTATATTGGCAAAATCCTCAGATTGTTGCTCCCCGCAAAGGATATAAGCCTTGAGTAACCCATGCTTCAGTTACCAATGTTAGAATAGGCTACAGCAGGGCTCATGTCTAAAGTGAAATGCATGTAACCATGTCTAAGGTGAAATGCATGTAACCTTGTCTAAGGTGAAATGCATGTAACCATGTCTAAGGTGACATGCATGTAACCATGTCTAAGGTGAAATGAATGTAACCATGTCTAAGGTGAAATGAATGTAACCTTGCCCTGTATAACTCATGTAATAAATACACTGTGGGAATAAATGATGCACAAAGAGTGAGTGAGTGAGTGAGTTAACATTTAACGTCCCATCGGCAGTATCTCAGCCATATCGTGACGAGAACACTTAAATTAACACTTAAATGAAATATATGCATATTGTAAAAATCTGCCGAAGGACAGTAAAACAACTAGAATATCACAATTTTAATTAAAAGTAGCATGAAAAGTTTTAAAACTAATATCACTATTTAGACAATACAATATAAAAACAGACTATAGAGGATGCACAAAGAAGTCACCAAGTTATTTTTATTTTCATTTCGTTTTGTTAAGATATGATCAGTAAGATTTGTGCGACGATCTATTTCTAAGAATCACTTCCTCTTGAAACCAAAAAGTCTACCAGGCATTTCTTAAAAAAATAATATTTCTTCCAGAAATTTCTGCAGCAAAAATAATTCCACGCATGGTACACGTGTGTGACATATGCGTTGCACACCCGTGTGATACGGGACTCACAACCGATGTACAGACCGTTGCACACCCGCGTCACATGCGTATCACAATCCATCAATCGATCAGTTTATTGCATGAAGGCCAGTGGCCCATATACAAAATATATATGTATAGTATGTACAACAAGTACAACATATAACACGTTACAGTGAATCTCTTCTCAATAAGAGCGCATGCTGAATAGAGCTGTCTCATGTTGTAACAGGGATGCTTCACTTGAAAGTATTGAATAAAGTTTTGTAGCATTCTTGTATGATCGTAGCCATGGCGGGAAATACATCTGCCTTAAATCATTATATACAGGACATATAAATGAAAAGTGAAAATCATTCTCAACAGTGTTACAGAATGGACAGAGCCTTTGTGATTTTATAACGGATGAACATCTTCCGTGATTGATGTATAACTCATTTAGACCTAGTCTCAGGCGTATAAAAGCATTACGAAGGTTTGTATTACGTATGTTGTATAGATACGACTCGGGTTCAAGTAGAGATTTAAACTCACGATAACAGTCATATCTTGAACTTTCATATAGTGATGAATGCCAGTCCTGTTTAAAGATATCGATAGCCCTGGTACGAAAATGTTTGATAAATGCATTAACATCGCCCAGGGTTTGGGATAACCAGACGAATCCAAAGCCGCATCTAAACAAAAGACCACGAATATGGGTTGTCCAAGTGTTTTTACCAAAATTATGAAGATGAACAATCATATTGTAGGTTTTTTTGGGCAGACGATGTTCGGGCATATTTATTATTTTACCCCAGTACTTTAAACAGCGAGAGAAAAACATTATGCACAATGGGTATCTCCCACATTCACCGTGCACCATGCTATTAGGGGTAGACATACCAACATTTTACGTGCAAGACGGTGAACCTTTTCGATGACGTAAAATTCCTTCAAGCCTCAGATTTCAGTTCCATAGAGGAGAACAGGCTGCGCTTGGGAATCAAACAACTTGAAAAATATACTGGGACCAACAACCCCCAACTTCGGTATAACAGAGAGCAATTGTAGTAAAGCCTTTTCTCCTCTACTTCCCAAATTAATGATAGATTTATTCAGGTTTAGTGTATGTGTAAATAATATCCCTAGATATTTATATTCGTTGACAACGGACATACGTTCACCTTTAAAGTACCATTTCTCTACAGCTGCCATTGGGCCACCTTTACGAAAAACAACAATTTTGGTCTTTTCAAGATTAACGTGAAGTCGCCAGTTATCTGAATAATGTGACAGTCTATTAATCTGCCTCTGAAGGCCAATAACAGTGCTTGACATTAGGATCACATCGTCAGCAAAAAGTAAAATAAAGAGTTCAGCGAGATCAGGAGATAATTGGGGGCCATGCCTGCCAGAGTGTATAATGTCAGACCGTTGCACACCCGCGTCACATGCGTATCACACGCGTTGTCAACGCGTTCACGGGGAACGAACTTTTAAGGCAGTAGTGCATTCTACGACTAACAAGTAGCCAGTATAAATTCACTTTTAATGTGTTGTGACTTAAAATCTGGACTGACAACTCATGTAGGTGTAACCAATATAGGATTTTGTTGTATAGAATTTATTGACACCTACCTGGATATCCCACTTCTTGTGCATCAAATCACGGATATACGATCTGATGATAGGAGTTTGAAATAAGAAATGGTATCACAGATTTGTTGAGTGCTGCCTCGGCAGCAGGAGTGGCCATTACGTTCCTAGAACAATCGGTTGGAAGAGTTGTGAATATAATCAAGAGATTGAATACCTTTTGCGTGTAGTTGCCTTAAGGTTCAATTTGATCTTGTTCCAACATTCAATCTTCCTATATGTTTTATAGTGGAATGGTCCTCAATACCCATGCAGCCTATCCTACTGTTTTTGCCCTTTAGTAACTTTTAAATCCAGAGGACATTATGTGCCCTTTATCAATTGCTCTGCATTTTTCTTCGGGTCAGCCATTACCTTTTGTCCTTCATTAAACACTATGCAATATCTCTGCAGCCAATTCCACTTTTTAGTTGTTTTTCCCTGACCTTCAATGACCTTTCTGACAAAACGCATAAAACACTGACAAAAGTGAAATCGGATTAGCCTACCTGGCTACGACAGGATCGTTACTGTTTTACAGTTACTCCAAAGCATATGCTTATATTCTGATGAGGATTTTACGTGGAATTTCACCACACCGAAAAATAATACTTCTCCAGACACAGTTTGTCCGTAACAACTTCATTTTGATATTAGTTACTATATTCACTACAAACAAAACTCACACGTATTGACGTCAGCTTCTTTATTGTGAATAACACCGCGTTTCGGAGTATACGCCTGCTCATTCATTATCTCACCTGAGATACAGCATACACTCCGAAACGTCGTGCTAGTTTTGTTTATTTATTATTTTATGTAGATTTATATCGCCAGCTTTCCCCCCTCGATCACTGGATGTCAGTCTCGAACGGTACAGTTATCAATCTCAACTCCCTGGGGATCATACAACTATTGCATCCACTAGGCGCACCAAGTTAATGTGATTTTCCCATCCTTACGAAGTACATATTCACAACTGGGTTGACAGACACAGTAATTTGTCCAGTTTTACTGCACGTTGTTCTACCCGTGACTGGGTGTTTGCGTGTATTTATGTGGCCACCATCTGGTCATATACCAACTGATCCGTGATTCTAAGTGCACAGGGTTTTGTTCTGCATACTAAGGATTGTGTGAATCTGCACACAAAGTTGACTCCGAGGCTTTTGCATGCCCCCAAATATTCATATCTAAATATGTTCTGTATTTCTTGCGCATTCCAAATTTAAAAGTTCGTTAAAGATCTTATATTAAAGACCTTTTGGTATGCAGCTTCTATGCAACATTATGAGAATTAAATGTGCATCTGACCCTCCTCCTGTATGCATTATTGTGACCCGTGAAGGTCCCGGGTAGAATAGGTCTTCAGCAACTTCAGTAGAATAGATCTTCAGCTGACTCGGTTGACACATATCATCGGATCGATGCTCGATACTGTTGATCACTGTATTGTCTGGTCCAGATTCGATTATTTACAGATCACCACCATATAGTTGGAATATTGCTGAGCGCGCAGTATAACTAAACTCACTCACTCATTCACCATTGTACAATTTATCTGATTATAAAATATGGTGACTGGACTTTTTCATATGAACTGAAAACAATGTGAACGTGCCAAACATGTGTTACACATTATCCTGACTCAAACAATGAATTTCCTTATCTACAGTACCTTATCTACAGCGAGTTTCACTTTGTGCTCTATGTCCATATGTCAAGAGAAGTGTCATTAAAGGTTCCTTTGTACAAGGACGACGGTGCATCTGTAGTATGCTAGTTTTCATACAATCGAAGTTTTGCACGCTAAACATGTTTCCACTCAGCATTAACACAACTGTATGGCGGCGGTCTGTTAACGGTCGTGCCTAGAGCAGTTACCCTAGTGATGTAAACAGTACCTTTATATCTACACAACAGTGATGCTATGTCGTGCTATGACAGCTTGTCTGCCTATCCGATCCCCTTAGCTAACAGTTGACTGTGGTTTCTTAAAGCTTTATGAAACTGTGTCACCTTAAAACGTTTGTACCAAATACGTGTTTAGATGGTATATCTTTGTATACGTCACGCTTTGTGAGTATATACTACCATGTTTATGCTTTGTGTCGATACGTTTCAGAAATATACCGAGAGTAATAAAGTTAAGCGTCAGCCTATGTCAAAACTAAGATGTGAAGCTGTGGAAAATAACAGGCTGAACTAATTGGGAAGACCAATTCACATTTAGAGAAAATTCATCTGGTAACTGTTTTAGGGATGCCGTAATCATTTGTATTTACAATTACAGGAAATATTGTAACATATGATAACACCGATATTTAAATCAAAATAACTATTCCTGTTGTGCTTATACAAGACTGTTAAATTTAGGTCTCACTGATTTTCTGATGTTCACTTTTCAAAACAAGGTAACATTTATGAGGAAAGCAAAATGTATGTTTTCCAAAAGCGCATTCATCCTGTTTAAAGCAAAAGATAATATCCATTATGGTTTTGTTTTTAAACTAAAAGTACTAAACCAAATTATGATCGCTCGTACTTTTTCTGAAAGAATCCCTTTTTTGCCACCTATATTTTTGGCAAAATATACTGGGTGGCGCTTAACTTTTTATTCACGGTATAGTTTTTAAGCATATGTGGACACGGACATAATATATGTTTAATGGTTCGAGTCACATAAAGATTTTTTCTTATCTTAAAAAACAGCTACTTCACTGACCCCGAGGGTTCATGTTATCTCCAAAGGGCCACAAACCTGAAAAAGTAATACAGCGTAAATTTTCTGATAAGGATTTCACGAGTGGTTTCAGGGAAATGCAATGTCCTACTTTTTAGCAGCTTGTAGTGGACAGTGGAGTAGCTGATGCTTTAAATGTAATATCTTTCACTCTCGCATAATAGACACAACACAGTGGTGACGAGCAGTAAACCCAGCTTTTTCAGAGCATAGACAGGCGGGTGGCAAATCCATATTTGTGTACTACATTCTAAACGGACGTGGGCAATCGATCTTGCAGTTGTGTTCGCAGTAGACAAATACAAGATAGGCTTCACAATAATTATACTGACTGAACGACGGAGTCAAAAATAGGACCTTTCATTTATCAACTCTCTGTCTTGCATTGACCACAGTCCTAGCACCTGAGTTGTAACAACTATAGGGGATTTGTCTTATGTAGATCGGCGCTCATGCTGCTGATCACTTGCCTAGTCCAGACTCGATATTTGACGGCCAAGGTTTATGTAAGGATAGGGTAATGCATTGTGTCTTTATGTACTTTGCAAAACACTCCCCGCATTCAATATGTGTTTGAATGGACATGTTTTGGATGGTTCACCACTATGTCGTAAAGACAAGATTTACACACACGCACACGCACACGCACACGCACACGCACACGCACACGTACACGCACACGTACACGCACACGAACACGCACCACGGACTTCCTGCACCATGTCAGTTTACATGAGTTAAAATAAAAAGCTTTAAAATCATAGTTTATTTCTTCAAAATTATATTTGAATGAAATATAATACGATTAATGATTTGCTGTGACAAAGGGTATGAGAAATCCCCTCAGAATTAGCAAAATATAACAATGTCAAGTCTAAAATATTCAATATTTTGTATTGAGCAGAAAGCAAGACGCGACAATTCACAATATAGGTGTCTAGTTCAATGCAACAGAGTCATACTAACGTAACGTGTCACAAACATAATATCAACTCATCAAAGTCTTGGTTTGAGAGTGAGAAACAATTTTACTGAATGTTACACGACGAGCGGTCAGGCAGCGGTTATGTAGGCCAAGCGTTGACAACGACAGGCAGATTGTTGTACTCCAGTTATCTGTGTGTGTTCGTCCGTGTGTCAATACAATATCCAGTCTTATATATATATAATATAGAACTGCATTGCATATGGGTCTGAGGCCTTTGTACTAGATATAAACACTTGACTTGACTTCATACACAGTCACTGATTCTCGATTATTCGAGGACGCCATTAACTTAAAACGTTCTCGAGGTCTCTAAAAATGCTATTAGCACTGAACATTTATGATACGAAATGTGACCCAAAAATAACTATCACTTAATTAATAATACAATTTACAGAAAATACACTCTCGTAACAAAAAGGTCAGCATCAACTGTGTCTATATCATCTAAACACAACACCCGGTTCCACTGTTCACCAGTATTCTAATTTTACCCTTGTACAGGATACGTTCATGACATAACCCGTCTCTCTTTGATCTACTTCCAACCTTTCCAAACAAAGCTTCATTTTGTTACACTGCCACGTGACTTATTACAGAATTATTAGTCACATAGACATGTTTCCATCCATGTCCATCCATTCCATGTCTGAATGCAGTTCTGAAGCAAAACTAAAACTGAAAACATCATTATAGATTATGTAACCAAAAATACATATTTTGAACGAAAAAGCTAGCATGAACTATCATTTAAACATCTGCTTCAACTATCCAAGTTGGTACGAGAGCTGAATGATTCAGTGCCTTCTTTCCAATTTACCAGTAGACGCACGTTGCATAGATGTTTCGACAGATAGCTGAAGAGGAAGGTAGGACTCTCTAACGCGGGCACTATGAAGTCGAACTGCATTCAACGTTACAGAAAAACACGCGACATGACTGCCTCGCTATAGCGTCCACCCTTATGAAATATGCTGATTGTCTATTCATTATACTTTATACTTGTTTTCTCAAGTCATGAAGGGTATTCTGTATGAGTCCATTCAAACAAAAAACACCTGTCTCTCCCCTTTCCTCGTCTGTGACGTCCTGTTCCATGTCATGCGTCATCCTATCTGATCACCTGACTTTGATGAGCCAATCAACATCTGCTCCGGCTGGATCCGGTTGGATCCGGCAAATCTTCTGAAGATCTTAAACATTACTACCAGGCTTCTTGTTACTCCGTGCCTCTTAGTGACCGAAATATATAAAAAAAAATACATATATTGTTCGTATATATCGAAACACATTGAATATTTGTTGTTACCATTTTGTTATCAGGCGTCTTGTTACTCCGTGCTTCCTACAGTCGGTTTGGAAAGCACTTCAGGTGCAACTGGGCACATACAGGTGAGATACCCCTTCCAAACAACCGGGCTGTCACCTATGATACACCGTTCTCATTTCAAGCGGAACAGACTGTAAGTGAGCAGGTGGACAATTGATAAAGAAAAGCCTTACCTGCTGCACATCTCAACCGGTTTAGCGTTTATGTTGCCGTGTGACGCCATGGACACATGAGCAGAGGCAATCAAAGACTGGTGCGTGCGAAGGAGCTCTCGTTGGGTAATTTCACCAGGACAATTAGCAAACAACTGGACGTACGGTACCAAGTCATCTAAGGTGAGTACAAGACGTATTCTGTTCTTTCGGATCTCTTAATGGCATTTAAAAGTGATACAAATAAGGACGAGATTTACATGGTTGCCAACTTCTTGTTTATGAGGAACAACGTTTAGAAATATATCCTCACACATTCATTCACCTGATGAAACAGTAAGGATATACTTCAGTAGGTTGTGTTCAACGCTTCTGAGTATATGCTTACTCCTTTATACGTTTGATGAATGTGTAAAGTATACTCTTAAATACTCGAGGTATACTCTTGTGTTTCTCGTGCTAAAGAAGTGTTTGTGTTTTTCGTTGACATCGATAAAACTCTCGTCCATGCTTTTCCTTTGATTCCATGTCTACACGAGAACAACTGCACATGGACAGTGACTGGGCAGGGCCTCATTGGACTTTTGTCTTGATATTCCTATGTTTGGCAGTACGCTACGGATGTTCAACGAAATATATGTTTTGTATGAGATTCCTACATTTAACCAATTTACAATATTTGTTTTTAGCTAAGCACACTTTTCAGTAGTATACATTCTTGGTGCATTCTGGACAATTTCTGTTTTCAAGTAAAATCTGTACCTCATGTTGAAACCTTAAAATAACAATATGCTATTTGTTAGATGGGCTGTGCATTGCCGCAAATTCCTTCTTGCGATATATAGCGACACACTCTTTCCTATTACGACACGAAATTGCGATATATTGTGAAAGAAAGGTTACTGAGATCTGTCAAGTTTTTAATATTATTTTACCTTCAAACTGAATCACAGTATACGTGAATAACCCTTGAAAATGGTATAGCTCCTTTCGAAGTTAAGAAAAGGAAAATCAGAATATTCTTATGTTTCTAGTTTTTATGATAGGGTCTCACTAAAACGTTTAACTGTTCCTCTGTGTAAGTGGGTTTTGCATGTCACTATTCCTTTCCAAAAATTACTCGTCCAACACTTTACTCTAAAAGGACTGTCAGCAACTCTTCATTTTAATGGTTACTGCTGTCCAAAGAAAAATTAACCTATATAAATGAAATTTCATATCTGTGAGAATTGAACCGAGCTTAAACCATGTCCTCCAATAACATACCCATATTATTTATATAATTTAACTTCTTTGAGCATGGGGCGGATACAGTTTTTAGGGGAAGGGGCGTTTTTTTCGTTCTTTTCCGCAGCCACCCCGGACTTCGCATGCGTCTTGTAAATATTTAGAAGGGTATGTCTGTTGAGAATATATTTAAGTTTTCACATTGAGTAAATCATTTTAGAAGTAAACAATGTTAGATACATGGGAGGAACATTTGCCGTTCGATGAAAATATCATCCCCAAATGCTTATGATTTTCTACAGCTTTAACAATCGTATCATCAAATAATAATTTAATCAAGCAAGTATTATCTTTAAGTGAGAAAAGTACTGATTCTGTCTTATCTGGGTTCTATGCTATGAACCATTTGTTTGCCCATTTGTTTAACCGCGTGAAATTTACGTTTAATGAGGTTTCTATTGTGCTACGATTTCCAGACACCTTGCCTAATGATGTGTCATCTGCAAATAGTCGCGTAATACAATCTAACTCATCAGCAATATCATTCACATAAACAATAAATAAAAACGGACCCAACACTGATCCCTGTCGGAAGCCATTTTGGGGTAATCTTGGTAACGGCTTTTCGGTGAAAGTGGGAAGCCTGATCGGACGATTTCACAAAACACAAAACAGCATGTATTTTGGCATGCTTATGTAGATTTGGTTTGCTAGTGTAACGTAAATTCCAGCTGTCTGATGGAGTGAATCTGGAAGAACTGGACCAGACAACCCGGTGATCAACAGCATGAACTTCGATCTACGCAATTTGGATACGACGCCGTATGTCATCCATGGCCACCCTTTGATCTAAACTGCCTAAATCCATTCGATCCTTTCTGAAAATGTCATCAATATGCCAACAGATGACATAGAGTTTAACGTCAGGAACAATAGCCTTTCGAAGGTTAGTTTATTGAGATGCCCCATGTAGGTTTGCATCGGTTCACAGACTCTAGGGAAATATCCTTTATAGATCAACTCGAGGAGAATCCACGTCGATAGCTATTCCATCATTTGCATGATCGTCGCATTGACTGTCGTCAGTAACTGCTTACTGGTCAGTCTCTGACAGGTTTCCCTGCTCAAGGGATTCGTCGGATACCCAGCTTTTATGGAGCCCTCACGTGGATAGCCGAATATTGCAGGTATACATGGTAGTAAGATACATTGGTGAGGTTACTAACTGAAGTTTGTGTTTCTTCGGAATCGTTCTTCTGGTTTGGGGCGGCGGGGTAGCCTAGTGGTTAAAGCGTTCGCTCGTCACACCGAAGACCCGGGTTCGATCTCCACATGGGTACAATGTCTGAGACCCATTTCCGGTGTCTCTGGCCGTACGTTTGCTGGGTTTTCAGCGTGACAAGCAAATGCTTTAATCAATAAGCTACCCCAACGCCATCCCACCCACATTGAGCCTCAATGACGAGGTAGCCACTAAGCTACCCCACCCATCAATGACGAGGTAGCCGTACTCCCTGTCCTTCACAGCGACACGTTACATGTAGATTGTCCAGGGAATATAAAGATATGGGCCCTCAAAAGAAACTATGCATCATTTTGTATAAAAATTAAAAACGCTGAAGTGATAAAACCATACCGAACCATCACACACACACACACACACACACACACACACACACACACACACACACACACACTCCCCATCACAATTTAGACGCTTTAATGTAACATTGTAGATATTTACTTCAGTCAATGGAATGATATATAGTAAAACACATTCGTAGCGGTGAAAAAATATTGTTATGAGTTCAATAAAGTATGAAAATCGGTGAATTTGACAGATTCATTAGAAAACTTCACACCAAAACTCAACTGTTTCCATGCATCATATTTGCAGTCTTGCTTTTCAGCAATTTGATGTATGATCCGTGCAATTCATTGGCATAAGGTTTGCTGTTGGTTCTCCAAAGTTTGTGGAGAAATGAAGCCTCTATATGACCATAAACATATGCATAACATACAGTGCGTGTTTTAAGTATGGCGAAACTCTTGATGGTCAGCGTTTTGATGTACTCATTTTCCACCTCACGCTACAAAACGGCTTCAGTAATTGTCCCGAAACCTCGCTGTTGTGTAAAGTCGACGTTCATCATCCACAAAGGCTCCTAAAAGATTGTTTGCCTTAAAAAAACATGTCACTGGATAGTTAAGCATGCAGCAACATTGCCATGGAGACAAAATTGCTCGCGGATGGCACGCATCGCTGGCCGTATGACAATCCTCCCAAAGGAGGTTATTGACTGGGAAAGCAGGAAAAACAGGGTTGAAAAAGCGCTAAGGCAGGTAAACGTGAATAGAATGGGTTTCAAATTAGCCGACTCGCGTAGATACTCAATAAAACAATTATTTCTTATTACCTATCCAGTTATTTCTTTAAATCACTTCAGCTTCTGGAAGGGTAAAAAGAATTCAGTGTTTTGTCTTTTTCTGGTAACTGTTTAAAATAAGAGTTGCTTTTGCTTCAATTATTATGTTTACATTCCAGCTAAAAACTGAAAAAATATAATAATAGAAGACTGGCCATATATTGCACGACTACACTGAAAACAACACTTGTTTTATGGTTGGTTGCATAAGGCTTGACATAAGTTAATGATAGTCGATTGTGAGAACATAATTGCTTTCCTTTTTCACAATTTCAGGTTTGTGGAAACTTGTAAGCTAAAGGTTTATTCCCCGGAAATGTAGGTGAATTCTGCATAGGCCCTCATACCCATACCTCATATTACGTCACGGAGACGCGCCGCTGTGATTGGTTGAAATTTCGTTCACGGCTAAGAATTGTGCACTTTGTCGATTTAAGGTAATTAAAGATCGAAATGGGTTATTTCAATAACAGGGTTTCTTTCACAACGCTGCCATTTGATGTCATTTATGCATTTGCACCACATAGAGTACATGTGATCTTTAACTCATGTCATGAATTATGATTTTCATATTTAGACACATTGCACCAACCTATATTTGTACATCATATCTTGGTACATTCTCTTACCTTACATTGTGTGAACATATTTTGTCAAAATATATTCACTCCATGCACTGACTCAGTATTGACCTGATGAGAGAGCAAGAAGTAGCTCTGAAAAGTGAATTGTTTGAAAACGGAACCACCTCCGATGGTACATGAGTACATACAATGAAATGTAGAACATACACACTATGCAAGGGGTGACGAGGAATATACACAATGATTACTGAAAACTAGAACATATACATTTGATAAATTTTGATAACAGTTTGATTCTGAATACCATATTTTCATTAGTAAAGAGATTAGGTAACAAGCACGTCAAGGGACTGATACGTTGTTGCCTAAAATTTGAGCAAAAATCTGAAGATGTAACGGATTTCCTCCCGCATGAACTGTGTGATATTCGTCCATCTCCCTTCTTCTTTTGGCAATTTATGGTTAGAAGTTTTAAATGTTTATGGTTAGATGTTATAGAATAGGTTTCCATAGTTTTTCTGATAACATTAAGAACTTGTCGAGTGAAAGTAAGTTTTTTAAATGATATTGTCCTTTGGGTGAAGTATTCATTTCAGTGGTCCACGATTGATTGTAAAATAACTGATCTTTCAGGATTGAATCTGTGTCTATGATCCAATATTGAGCATAATGAAATGGGTTTACAAAATATTTGTTTCACGTGATTCAGTCACTGAGCACCATCCTTCCTATAATCTAAAATGAAAGCTGCTATTTTGTTGTTTGGATGGGAAATTTTCGATTCGCACCAGTGAGCTGAATATGTCGTCTTCCAAGTTCTCCAAAACCATAAGGTTCGGGGTGTTGTGTCCAATTTCAGGAATTTAAGATGAACACGTTCAATGATATCGCAATTTTGGAATCTCCATATTTCACACCCCAACTGTGTTTATTGACAATGTTCAAACGCACATTTCTATGCAATAATATAATTCCAAAACATTATGTATCTGTAATCTCTATTGTCTGATATTTGAGATAAAAGTGTTTACTTCCTTGCATCAATATTGAAGTCACGTCAAGGTCATCGTTGTCTGATTAGTCTTTTACCATCAACACTGGTATCAGCAATTATAAAATTTCCACTGCCTTCTTTTTAGTGCTTGTGTATGTCCATTTCTGCATCGTTGTTAAATAATATTGCCACTCCAGCTGGAGTTTGAGCTAGAAGGAGCTATGATGATATTGATTCCTCACACACTTTTTCATGATGTTTTCATCTTTTTCAGAAATTTGAATATCCTGCAAACAAATAATTGAGACTTTACGTTTAATCTACACATTCATGGATAGATGTCTTAAAATAGCGAATAGGTTTTACATACGTTTAATCCACATATTCATGGTTAGATGTTTTAAAATAGAGAATAGGTTTTACATATTTTTTTCTGATAACATTAAGAATTTCTCGAGTGAAAGTAAGGAAGTAAGTAATAATTGAGGCTTTACGTTTATTCCACATATTCATAATTTCATGCCTATTTTGGTTTTCATCTAGACCACTGCAGCTTGCCGAGACAACTTTAATTCTGCTATCCTTTATCTAAATGGTTAGAAAAAGTAGTAATTACAAAACACATTGACAATAGAGAGAAAGTCAATGTACACATACTGATTTTTTTCGTTTTCTATACATAAGAAAAAAAACAGAGGCAGAAATATATAACGTAACATTGTTGCAGTCGCTTTGATAATCCGCCCTATAGTAGTATTGACAGCACCGGAGCAAGTAGAAATGAGCAAAGGACCGTATTATTTTATCTCTAATTTACTTTCCATACTTTATCAAAAGCGTTCGATATGCACAGAAAAATTTTGTATCAGCCTCTTCCATTTTAGGAATAGGATTCGGAACGATAAAACCATTATGCTTTTTTTAAACCAGATTGAGTAAGCGAAATGAATTCGCTATTGTCACGAAATGCTGGTGAATACTTTACCAAAACAACCTACAATCGATATCAGTCGGTACTTGGCAGTTTCCACGTGATTACAACCTTTTCATATGAACAGATCGAATGATACCACTCAACCATGAACTCCGCGTTCTGTTCCTGCATTGAAATATTAATTACAAAAATCCATTCGATAGGACGAGGTTGAAGTTCGTTTTGAATAAAGTGTTATACAGGGGCTTTGTTTCGCTTGAGCTTTTCTGAAGGCTGCATTAACTTCAACCAGTGATCTCACTTCATCAAGTCTATTTCATCATAGTCTTGGTGATTTAAATCAATATCTGGCTTTACATCTTCATTGATAAGTGATTCATTTACATGCTTGAAATATTCATGGAAACTTCCAATGACACGGGGTAGGTTGTATTGTATGCCTTAACATTTAACAAATTCCAAAACGTATCGGGATGTGTGAAATGTTTCCTGTAGCTTCTGTCTCACATAATTATTTTCTTTCTAAATGTATTTCAGTCATCACTCTCATTTACTCCTTACCTGTTGTATACAGTAGGGATTTATTCGATTAATCTTGTGTTTGTTTTACTCTCACTAATTGTATTTGTGCTAATAAGAGTAACTGACAATGTTAATGTAAAAAGATGTTTTTGCCTGTTATAGAGAGAGACTCAAATGTATAAACGGAAGTTGAATTCAAAATGAAGTCACTGTCAACCTTAGCTAATTAATAAAATAGTGCCCAATCAAAATGCAGCGCGTTCCTTCGACATGTGACGACAGCTCGTGACGTTGAAATGTCGATATTGGATCTTGGAGAAAACATTGTGCTGCATTCGCCGTGTATTTTACAGAATACCCCGTACGCATGCGCAACTGCAAGATTCGTACGGAATTTCAAGGTCAAAGTTTAAGGCTTTGCAAGGCTTTTCTGGGCAAAAGTAAGGCCAATAAGACGAGCAGTTATATATGTCATGTAGCCATCCGAACATCAGTGAAAAAAGAATATATTAGGAAACAAAGTTGTAAAAACAGTTGTAAGCAGTCTATCACCAACACCAACAACACAACAAAGTTTAACTAGACTGTTCTGACAAATGCATGCAATGGTTGTTCCATGGTAAACACCATTACCCTGAACTGCTCAACAGCTCTCTTCACAGCATCTCTTTAATGCTGCATTTAGGAACAGTGTGCACATTTAGGAAACAGTGACATTAGCGCAATAGTTGTTGGAGGGTCTGTTAGTGCGTTGAATGATGTCCATGACAGGAAATCATCGTTATAAATAACTATTTACTGTGTTAACCCTATGTATATCTTCAGTTAAGACGGTACAAAATGGTGCGTCTTGGTAAAACACAATTTTACATTAGTACAGACAACGTTTTCAGCGTTAATGTTACTTTTTCTTTTTCAAATACGAGGTACGTGTGAAGAATATCTAATAACACAATAACATCATTTATTTCTCTGCAAGGAGTGCAAAATCATCAGCATATGTGTTGCGGTCAAATGGCCTATTTATAGTTACATTGGGATCATGTGATCTGTGGTAAGTCACATGACTAAAAAAGGGAAGATAACTTGGGGAGGGGCATGCGGTGCTATGCAGTTTTGGGAGGCTGGCGCTAGTGACAGTGTCAGGCAGAAAGCAGCGTTGCCATACGGTTTTTCAACCGGCAACAACAGGGACACAGTGTACACAGAATTATGAACAGAATAAAGGTTTGCTGTGTTGGAACCGTAGAAGTTATTTGTCCAGACATTTGCAGCGGTCACAATATGCTTTTGACACTGTCTATGTCAACATCGATATCACTGTTATTCAGCAAATTGAGGAGGTCATTGATGAACAAGTTAAAAAACACGGGGGAGAGTATGCAACCTTGTCTCAATCCTCCATTTAACCACGCCGTTAAATACCCATTTAGCCTCACACAGCACTACACGTCCTTGTACAAGGATTCTACCGCAGTTGACATCTTTCCACCTACACCGTCAGTTGCACTCTGTACAATCATATGCATTTTTATGTCAATGAACGCCACAAACGCTGATTTGTTTTGCTAGCTTTAGGAGTTTCTGCAATAGACGAGAGAGTTTGTACATGGTCCACAGTTGAATGTTTCTTGGTAAACCATTCTGAGAATCACTGAGTATGTTATCTGATTTTGATTGAGCGGCCATCTTGGAATTTTGTGAACATCAGGTGGCGCTACAGATGCACGTGCAATACTCTGCCGAAAGTTCTTCAAAACAACACTGAATATGATAGGGTATATATATTATTATACAATTTATATATAGTATAGACTGACATATGAATTTCAGTCAAACTGGCGTCTAACCTGGATTTTCTGACACAGGGGGGCACTGGTAGTTCCATATTTACAAATCCTTAGAAGTGTTCGGTGTGTCAGTGTGCCAAGTATGGTGCACGGTTTTTTGTACAAAATTCTAGCATTAACCACCCCAAAGCCATGATAAACATCTTCATTGGTGTCAACATGTGTTAGTATAGATATAAACTGCCGGGCAAAAGAAAGTTATCACCAACTGTAATTGGCTCAACAGTAAAACCAGTAGTGCATATGTGATTTCTGATAACTGATGTATTGATGGAAATCATTTTCTGATAACTCGAATGAAAATTCATTGTCATGTCATTTTGGAATCTCCCGCAATACACGAAGAAAGAGTCAAGGGATCCAAAAAAAGGCCAAAAAGAGTCATTTTATGGCACAGAAGGCAGGAAACACTTCATCAATAGCGAGTGTGATCCCCCCTGGGCCTCATTACACGCCAACACACACCTCCTCATTCACGTCTTCAGACGGCGGATAACGTCAACAGGAATCCTGTTCCATAGGTTCAATAGAGTCTGTTCGAGTTCCTGTCGGCTCACTGGAGGTGGAACATGCTGTCTCAACTGACGATCAAGGTGATCCCACAGATGTTCAATGGGGTTCATGTCTTGAGAACACGCTAGCCAAAGCAATATGTTGACTTTAACATTGTTGAAGTACTCTCGAACAAACCTGGCCTCGTAAGGCCTTGCGTTGTCATGCTGCAAAAGTAATACTCTTGGCTGCTGTTGAATAAAGGGCACCACAACAGGTCTCAACACTTCATCCATTTATCGCTGACAAGTCAAATTTCCACGGATGATAACCAATGGTGTTATCACCTGGCCACAAATGCCACCCCATACCATGACACTGCCACCTCCAAATGGTTGAACTTCTCTGATGCACTTCGGTGCCAGTCGCTCGCCCCTTCGTCGAAAAACTCTAACCCGGCCATCGTTCCTGAAGAGAAAGAACCATTCCACGTATCCCGGTTACACTAAGTCGCCGAAGGACAGTTCGCCTGCTGATGGCATGCCCTAGTACCGTCGCCGCCGTTGACCTCGCCGTCACGAATCTATTCCGGAGGTGAATCTGTCAGATGTAGCGGTCTTCGGTCTTCGGCTGGTGTTCCCGATCTGGACGTGGAGAAGCCCCCATGCTCGCCATACCAATTGCTGTCTCGTTGCGCCTGTGGAAGTCTTGGCATATTTTTTGCTAACTGTATGCTTGCTCTGTCCAACGCCGGTATTTATGCTACAATCATGCACGTGCATTTCGACCAATGTCGCAAAGACACGTTTTTCATGTTTTGCAAACTGCATGATTGGAAAGCTGCGTTCGGGAAGCTTTGTTGTTCTTGGGAAAATTTGCATTTGGGCGAATATTTTCTACGTGGGATCAAACCTGTTTCAATCTTTGTGTTTTTTTATACATTTAATTTAGAAGTGATAACTTTCTTTTGTCCGGTAGTTTAGAAAAGAGTTCCGTCTGTCCGTCCGTCACACTTTGTACGAATCATATCTCTTAAACCATTTTGTTTTGTTTTTTTCCTTTTTGGGTTTTCTTTTCGGTTTACATGGAAACTTGACTCAGGAAGTGGCTTTGAGGATGTTCAACATTATCCTTAGGTGTATAGTCTGGTTCATAATTATTGAGAATTTTTCTTCTTACTTTGAGCTATCCTAACACCTCAACTGATTCACTGATACTTAAAACTAAGAAATGCTATAAGGGAGGTAACTCATCTTGGCCTACTGAGTATAGTACAATTAGAGTTACCTCCCCTGAATTTGTAGCAGACGTCATTTTCCTCAGCACTGTCAACAATGTCTGCTGAAGATAAAAGAAGGTTGATTTTTGAGTTGTGTAATCAAGGAATTGATGATGTAAATACATTGGCAGAGAGAACAGGAACTCCGCTTTCTACTGCGTATAGGATTAGGAAGAATTTTAAAGAGGGAAAGGATTTTGGCCACCAGAAAGGAGCAGGGAGAACCAGAAAATTGGACTTCTCAGATCGCGTCCGGCTGGGAATTTTAGCGTCTAAAAAGCAAAGGGCAAGCATCTCCAACATCAGGTATGAAATGATAGAAAGGGGATCAACAGTTGTATCAAAATCTACAGTTAGAAGAAATTTGATTGATCTTGGTTTGGAGAAAAAGACTGGAATTCCTTCTCCTCTCATGAAACAAGAACATAAAGACAGGCGTGTTGAGTGGTGTTTGGCACATGAAAACTTTGACTGGGAAAATGTGATTTTTACTGATGAAAGCTCAATATTGGTATATTCCAATAACGTGAAAATATGGACAAGGTCTGCGTAAGCACCGTGGTATCGACGACCTAAATACAGCACAAAGTTTCATGTATGGGGAGGGATATCCTTATTAGGAACGACCCCGCTGTGTGTGTCTGAGCGAAATCTGACAAGTCATTGCTACACTAACATATTAGATAATTTTCTCCTTCCAAGTGCACATGTGTTTTATGGAAATGACTGGATTTTTCAGCAAGATAATGATCCTAAACACACCGCAAAACATGCCAAGCAGTGGTTTCAGGAGAAAACTGTGACTGCATTACCATTTCCTGCATATAGTCCTGACTTAAATCCCATTGAGAACATTTGGGGGATGATGAAGGAATGTGTGAATCAAAAGGGGTTGACAAAAATTGAAGACATGAAGAGAGAAGTGGTCCGATACTGGGACAGCATAACTCACGAGACACTAACCTCTCTGATAGGAAGTATGCCTACTCGTCTTAGACTGTGCCGTGAAGCTCAAGGAGACTTGATAAAATATGAAATTGTTACCTACACAACATGAAAAGGTCAGTTCACTTTCACAATACATTCAATTTTATCTGATTTGTTCTCGTTTAATAATATGAAATGCTTTAGCTATTCTCAATAATTTTGAACCATACTGTACCTTTAGCGGGTCACACCAGTGTGTGCAATCTATTTGTTGTGGTTTCTGTGACAACAAATTTGACCCTGACTGAAACTTTAAAACCGTTCGCTATTTCTTCACCACACGTGGCACATAGATAGGTCTGGTGGTATGCTGGTGCCTGTTGGTAGGTTTGGATTTCTGCATGAAATATTTTGTTTGCATCTACCTGAATTTGATAGTCGTATTCTTTTCCGGAGCAGAAAACCTTACTATACTTTCTTTCCACTCTGCCAAAACACCAAAACATTGACACTAGTAGACACATTCATTTTGGGTATTTTGCTGTTGTGGGGGATATCGATGACTTGTATATTTTTCAAAGCTGTTAAGTATAGCGGACAGATTTACCTGGCTCGTGTCCGTCCGTGTTGAAACCAATATCGATCGTACTAAAGTTATGAGATCATGTCTGTAGCTATTAAACATGAGGATAGATAACATTCGTCCTTGTTTTAGTCCACAACCAACCACAAATCGTGGGCTATGTCCTTCATTTAGACGTGCACAGTACTGAACATTCTTGTACAGCAAGATGATACATGTTTTCTTTGGTATCATTATCTGGAAGCTTGGTCCATATAGTGCGTCGATCAATGCAGTCGTAAGCCTTACGAAAGTCTATAAATAAAGCGAATGTCGTTTTTCAAAAGGATTTGCACGTTCCAAACAATGCATCAAAATAGATGCGGTATGTTCCGTTGTGATCTGCTGCGTCAAGAGCTGTTCTTATTATGCTCTAGTATACAGCCGGTCTCCACAAAGTTTGAAGGTTTCTCATTTAGAGTACTGCAATACAGTCTATATGTGGCACAAGTGAGTCGTTTATATGACAAGGGATCACAGCGGCATTCGGTGGACGTTTTATGAATGTGGTTTACTATACCTATAGCCCATCTGAAGGAATACAACCATTGTTAAAACCAACATGACAACATTCCAATACTTTAACCTTGACATGCAAACGTGTACATTTCCTTCACGCCTTGTCGAGTTTCTTTCTTACATCAATGTACATACTTTCAAAATGTGTTTTATGGGGAACAGTGGGCGAATTATTTCAGGTAAACAAATGACTAGGCTTACCATGTCGTTATGACGATTGCCACCAGTCGGGCAGGATGCGCTCACCTTTCGCGAACCTCTGGTATCAATACGAATTCACAGTGATTCATTACTATTTAAAATAGCATACTTATATAGCGCACATATCCACGCAACTAGTACATGCTAAAAGCGCTGGTATTGCTTTCCATCGTCCATTTCCATGTCAGTCTCAACGAGACGTATAAAAAAATCTCAACTCCCCAGGGATCATACAACATTTGCTTCCTCTAGGCGCATCGAGTTAATGCGTCTTTCCCATCTTCACGAGATACCCATTCACAGCTAGGTGGACTGGGACACATAGTCAGAGTGATATGTCCAAGTTTACTGCACATGCATAAACACATGCTCCGTCATCGTATCACACGGTGGCAATCACTGGATTGTCTGGTTCAGACATCTTACAGCTGTATTACTACAAATGTCTACTTATGATACCGTCACAGCTGATGTCGAATGGCAGAGATATCTTATGAACGTGGAAAGGGGTTTGTCGCTTTTATTTTCAGCATCGCTTTTCATTTTCTATGTACAATTTTTCACTTATTTACAGATACTGTACATGTAGTCAATGTGGTTCACATGCACAGTTGTGCTGATAGATAATCATACAAAAACACCAATGATATATCGTGTTTGCCTGATTCACACATTCTGTTTCAGCATTCCGAGAGTCAATTCTACCATTCCTTTTTAGTTTACTTCCTTTATAGGTCCGTATAATCGTTCTTGAAGGGACAGACCGCCTCATCTCCGTCAAGTCTAGTTCTGTAAAGTAAGTACGTACCTGACTAACAATCTCCTGTTTTCTGTCCTCTGGTCTTCTTGTCATATCATTAACACTATAATAATAAATAGACATGTGTGCATTCATATAGCGCCAAACTCCATTCACTAGGTGAATGCTCACAGCGCTAACAATCAAGGCAGGCATATTATTACCATGGATAACCCAAGCTGCCTGTTAGGTGCTGGAAGGTTGCAGTCACATGACTTATTCCACCGGGTACCCATCTGGGAGAATAGAGACAATTGTGATTTTGCCTAAGGTGAGACCACATGCGTCATGTGCTTCGTTGTAGTGAAGGACTGAAGTCCAAGAAACTCTCACGAGTCAAGCTGCCGGTCACCCACCAGAGCACTATCTGCACCTTCAGACTTGAGAAACTGGCCAGGTTTACATGAACAATCAAATTCAATCGATTTGGGAGCTGGACTGTCTACACGAGAAGTATCTTCAGTAGTTTGTTCGCAATCAATACACACATTCCACACAATCATTGAGTTAATTTCAGGATACGGTCTATTTGGTACATTTACTAGTTATTGTATAGGTGTACGCAATTCAGAATACATTTGTTGGGAATGAAAGAGAAATGAAACCACTTTAACGCACCAGTTATCGCCACAGACAGATAGACAGGCAGGTTTGTTACAGTTTTCACACAAAAGTCTTGAAGAACATTGATTTTCTTTTGTAGCTGCAGAATAGTGTCTGCTATCATTGATTCGTCATCGGCGAATAGTAGTGCATGTATTTTTGGAATTAGAGTTCATATGACCACATGTGCTTGCAGCATGTTGACTAGTTGATTGATACGCATGATAAATGATTTTGGACTTAGTATACGTCCTTGACGAGTTCCCATGTTACAAGTGAAATATTCCGAGAGACCAGTTTCAGTTTTCACACAAGCTGCTAATTTACCATACTTGTCATTCAGTATCTTGAGGAAGTTACTATAGATTTCAGACATTGTGATGAACGCCGTCAGAGGCCTTCAACAAGTCGATGAATAAACAATAAAACCTTCCATTCCATTTAGATATATACTTTTGAATGATCTTTACACGCGATGTACATGTATTAGGGTGTTACAAAGAAGGGTTTAGGTAGATATACAGCTTTACTTTTCTCAACATGAGAGTAGGTACGTCCAGAGGTAGGGCAACACTAACAAAACTGAAGTACTCCTTAACAAATCCACTTATGCACCATCAACAATATAGTGAATTAAGAATTGCTTATGATACTTATAAGTCTAACTTCCTGGATTGCTTTAAAGATGGTGACACAGTTGATAGTGCCACTGCTGTTGGATCATCAACAATATCTGTCATGAACATGATGGCAGCTCCTTTTCATAACAGCGGCTAATGTTACTTTAACAGCTCTACAATGTAGAAACAGCCAGTCTAAATAATTTTTATACATAATTTATCGTATTCAGACCCCGTCTACTTTTCTGGCTATTAAACAAGCGTCTTCTAAGCATCCACACATTTAAAATTGAAATTAGGTTTAGTACTGATTGTTTAATGGTCTTGCTACTGGCCAATACGACATCGTTCTTGTTGGTTATTTCTGGTAATTTGTTGGACGTTCTGTAACTCTATGACAGATACTGCTATCAAAGCGTTACATCGTTTTATGTTGGTTATTTCTGGTAAATTGTTGGACTTTCTGTAACTCTATGACAGATACTGCTATCAAAGCGTTACATCGTTTTATGTTGGTTATTTTTGGTAATTTGTTGGACTTTGTGTAACTCTATGACAGTTACTGCTATCAAAGCGTTACATCGTTTTATGTTGGTTATTTCTGGTAATTTGTTGGACTTTCTGTAACTCTATGACAGATACTGCTATCAAAGCGTTACATCGTTTTATGTTGGTTATTTCTGGTAATTTGTTGGACTTTCTGTAACTCTGTGACGGATGCCGCTATCAAAGCGTTGCATCGTTTTGCTGGTTATTTCTGGTAATTTATTGGAATTTCTATAACACTATGACAGACACAGCTGTTAGAGCAACACTCAACAAATCTCTCATACTTCATCTTCCCTGTACTGATTAGGCTGCATGAAAAAGTAAATGTTCTCGGATACAATTCTTCCAGCCCGTGTGGACCCGGGACAGAATGTGTCCACAGCACCCCATTGCTTGTCGTAAGAGGCGACTAAATTGGGCAACCTGTTTGCCGTGGGTTGCGTCCCGTGTCGGTGGAGGACGGGATCCTGGTGGTTGAGGGCACTGGGAGTCTGAAACGCGTTCCTTTTGCTCAACACACCACTTCGGCCCTTACTTCACCTAGACGGGTGGTAGAATCGGCCCATCTGGTGGGCCAATCTGGTTGATCCTTTGGTTCAATTGGAGTATAACATTCCTGTATCCTTTTGGTGTCTGTATGCTGGAATACCGCTTACATGTGGCATCGCCCTTGTTGGCGCTCCATGACGGGCAGGGAGCAGGAATGCTGAACCACAATACATATAACCATGGGAAAACTAAATCCAAAAAATCCAAAGCGGCAATTGTCTGACCCAGATTCAGAACTAGATTCCTCTGATGATGAAATAGTTACCAAATTACTTTATTCTGAGTGGGATACTTGGCCTCGTTTTCTAGTTATTGAAGCTAAGGGTGAACCCTTACTTCATATTCACCATTTCTTTTGGAAAAAGCACGTCAAGGTAAAGCTGGAGATTTAAAAGATGTGACAAAACTGCGTTCAGGAGGACTTTTGGTGGAATGTGCTAGGA
Organism: Haliotis asinina; assembly: GCF_037392515.1. NCBI lineage: Eukaryota > Metazoa > Mollusca > Gastropoda > Lepetellida > Haliotidae > Haliotis > Haliotis asinina. The sequence continues at coordinate 22,734,257 of NC_090283.1, forward strand.
AGTCTCAAGCAATTAATCTTATGACTTCAACAAGATTGGCTGATATTCCAATTACCTGCTCTGCTCACAAGACCTTAAATTTTTCAAAAGGTCTAATACGTGATAGAGACCGAAGCCTTGCCAATGAATCAATTGAAGATATTGTGTCCGAACTCAGATGTCAAGGTGACATCGAGGCAAAACGTTTCACCTTTCGAAAAGATGACCGTGTGTTTCCATCAAACACATATCTATTAACTTTTGATTCTCCAGTGCTACCTAGTTCTATTAAAGTAGGATGTTTTAATATGCGTGTGGAACTTTTCATCCCACGACCAACACGCTGCTTTAATTGTCAGAAGTTTGGTCATGGGCAAAATTCTTGCAGGAATAAGCTCACTTGCTACAGGTGTGGAGAATGTGATCATGATGGTAAAACATGCACTAACAAAATCAAGTGTTTGCATTGTGATGACGACCACATGGCTTCATCCAAGGAATGCTCAGTGTTTAAACATGAGGCAACTGTTCAGAAATTGAAATGTGAGAAAAGAATCAGCTAGGCCCGAAAACAAGCACGTTTACTCACATCTGAAACCATCAATCGTCCTTCTTATGCCTCTGTAGCAAAAAAGGTAACGGCATCAGTTCCTTGCCAAACAGATCTGACTTGGATAACGTCAGAACACCCAACAAATGTTTCTGTAGTGGTACCTAGTGCGTCACATTCAGAAAGTAGTTCCAATCATACATCAAGAAAACACAGAGAATCGTCATCATCGACGTAGACTGAAACAAAGATTAAGCCATCTAAATCCACCAAAGTGGACTCTAAAAAACAACAAATTCAATCGGATCGCGTGCCAAAGGCCCTGAAAGATGTCGTGCAACTCCATAACAGATATGGGTTGTTTGAGGACATGGATATGGAGGTATCCGCCCATGTCAGCACCAACGTCCATACCAATGGCCACTCACCCAAAAAGAAAGGGAGAGCATTGTCACCTGTTACTGCCCCTTAAATGACTAACACATCCTTAATTCAGTGGAATTGCAGGGGACTACGGACTAATTTAAATGATTTACAGCTTTTAGTGCAAGATTTTACACCGTCAGCAATCTGTCTACAGGAGACATATCTCAAACAGTCTGATGTTTTTGACCTGCGTCATTTCAATGCCTATCACTCTTTTTCACCTCCAGGTATGAGAACCACTGGAGGATCTTCCATCCTTGTTAAGCAGAATGTTATTCACAGCCCTGTTACGCTCAGAACTAATCTCCAAGCTGTTGCAGTGCGGCTTACGTTGCACGTCACTTTCACATTATGTTTTCTATATATACCACCCACTTCAGCTCTTCAACCGAATGATCTGCAAGCTCTTTACGATGAACTTCCTAAACCCTGCATTATTATGGGTGATCTAAATGGTCACAACCCGCTCTGGAGTGGTTCAGCTACAAACAATAAAGACACAGTACTGGAAGCGTTTATTTTAAATAATGATTTGTGCATTTATAATGACGGTTCAAACACGTATTTACATCCCGGCACAGGAACATATTCAGCCCTCGATATTTCAATGACAGACCCAAACCTATTAAATGAATTTGAATGGTCAGTCCATGATGACCTCTGTGGTAGTGACCACTTTCCAACACTATTAAAACCTGTAACCCCATCCGATGTTTCTTCTTCATCCAGATGGAACTTCAAAAAGGCTAACTGGGCTTTATATGAAATGTTGTGTGCAGACAAGCTTAAACCTGAACTCTGTATCAATATTCCTGATGCTATACAACGTTTTTCTGATGAAATGAATATCATTGCTGACGAATGTATACCACAGTCCTCTGCTATTCCACATATTCGGAAACCATGGTTCAACAATAATTGCAAACAGGCCAGAAAGGATCGGAAAAAGGCGCAACACTATTTCCGTCGACACCCCATGGTGCATCATTTAAACAAATTTAAAATTTTAAATGCTAAAGCACGGCGTACTTTTAAGCAAAGTAAACGCCAATCCTGGCAAAATTATGTATCGAACATTAATTCGTGTACGCCAATGTCTAAAGTCTGGAACATGATCCAAAAAATCAAAGGTAAGGGCTCCAAATCTAGCATTCACCATCTTAAAGATGGAAACCAGTTGTTAAGTAGTAAACCCGACGTTGCAAATAAACTTGGTGAAACTATAGCAAAACATTCTTCCTCGTCAAATTATGAACCTAAGTTCCAAAAATACCAACTACAACAAGAAAAGAAAGCTATTAATTTCAGTTCCGATAATGGGGAAGATTACAATGAAACCTTTTCCATACACGAGCTTTATACCGCTCTTGACCAACATACATTATCAGCTCCTGAAGCATTTACCAGAATCATGTCTAGAAACTCTGTTACATATTTTTGATGATATTTGGACATCTGGAAAATTTCCTACTTCATGGCGTAATGCTATAACTGTCCCTATCCCTAAACCTGGACGTGATCATACTGATCCTTCAAACTATCGACCAATTTCACTTACTAGCTGTGTTTGCAAAACCATGGAACGCATGATCAATAATCGGCTCGTTTGGTACTTGGAAACCAATAATGTTCTAACTGATATACAATGTGGTTTCCGTAAAAACCGTAGTACCACTGATCATTTAGTGCGTCTTGAATCTTTTGTTAAAAATGCCATAGTTCATAAACAACACTCAGTGTCGATCTTTTTCGATCTAGAAAAGGCATACGACACCATCTGGAAATATGGTATTTTAAAAGATTTACATGATTTTGGATTACGGTGTCGTTTGCCTCAATTTATATCAAACTTTTTAAATGATAGGCAATTTCAAGTCCGCGTGGGTTCTACCCTGTCTGATCATTACAATCAGGATCAGGGTGTCCCACAAGGCAGTATATTGTCCGTTACACTGTTTAGTATAAAGATAAATAGTTTGTCAAATGTTTTAAATGATTCAATCGACGGATCATTATTTGTGGATGATTTTAACATTTCTTGCCGTGGCACAAACATGCATTCTATTGAACGGCAACTGCAGTTGTGTTTAAACAAAATATATAATTGGTGTCTTGAAAACGGCTTTAAATTTTCTAAATCCAAAACAAATTGCATCCATTTCTGCCGTAAATACAAACCACATAAAGATCCTGAACTATGTATAAATGGCAAACCCATCAAAGTTGTCAAGGAGGCCAAGTTCTTGGGTTTTATTTACGATTCACATTTAACCTTCCTGCCACATATTAAGTCACTAAACGCTAAATGCCTGAAGGCACTCGATTTGTTAAAGGTTGTTTCCAATTCAAAGTGGGGAGGGGATCCAACTACTCTCCTTCATCTATATAGATCACTCATTCGTTCCAAACTTGATAATGGCTCCATTGTATATGGCGGAGCCTGCAAAAGCAACCTTAAACTGTTAGATTCTATCTACCATCAAGGTCTAAGACTTTGTCTTGGTTCCTTTAGAACTTCTCCCGTTGACAGTCAGATGAACCATCTCTGGAACAGCGCCGTATAAAACTATCCTTACAATATATTACAAAGTTAAATTCTAACAAGTTTAACCCTGCTTTCAACTGTGTCTGTAGCCCCCACTACGAGGATTTATACACCAAGCAATCTTCTCTTGTTCCACCTCTTGGGCATAGAATTAAACCATTCCTTTTTGCTGCCGGCATTGAGCTGGAAAATATAAGTCCTTTGCGTTTGCTCTCTTCACCTCCTTGGCAGTTGGTTAGGCCACAGGTTGACCTAACTCTAACACAGTTTAAAAAAATCAGAAACTAATGAATTAAAATATAAACAGGAATATCGTCAATTAAATAGTAAATACTGGTATATCAATTACAAAACCTTATTTACAGATGGGTCCAAGGGTGGTGGCACAGTCTCTTGTGCCACTGTCATTGGATCCAGAACCATGTCTTCTAGATTACCCGATGACAGCTCAATTTTTACAGCTGAAGCAAACGCCATATTAACAGCTCTTAGATATATTCAAAGACATCCAAAACACAAACGATATATTATTTATTCTGACTCGCTTTCTTGTCTTCAGGCTATCAAATGCTACTGGCCAATGCGACATTGTCTTTTGTTGGTTACCCAGCCACGTAGGCATTTCTGGGAACACAATGGCCGACCTTGCTGCTAAGGCAGCACTTAAGAAATCTGTGACACCACTTCTTATTCCATACACTGATTATAAAGCCAGCATTAGAGCCTACATCCGTGATCTGGTGCAGAAGAAGTGGGACACCCGAGTAGGTATAAATACATTACACGAAATAAAACCATATATCGGTTACACCTACTTGGGTTGTCAGTCCAGATTTGAAGAGGTCATATTGCGACGATGTCGTATTGGCCATACGAGATACACTCATTGAAAGGTGAGGATCCTCCATTTTGCATCCCTTGTGATGAAAGAATCACAGTCAAGCATGTCTTGCTTGACTGTGTTGAATATTCCATCACAAGGGATAATTATTTCAAATCACGTACTATGAACGATCTTTTTCGCAACATAAGTTCTCATTTAATTTTTGCATTCTTAAAAGAATTATATTTGTGGGCTGATTTGTAAATATATCAATATTTTATGATTGGAGGTTTGAATTAGTAACTTAGATTGTTAGTGGCTGTATCCTCGAGGGGGGTTAAAGTACTGTAAAATAATTGTCCCCTTAAGAGGGTACGTAAGTCCCAGGACATTCCAAACACATTTAGACGTTCCACTTTTTTAATCGTAGAATATGTGTAGTTTTAATTTATAGCTAGATGTGTCTCAACTGCTAACGACTGAGGGGATGATGTAAATCCAGCTAGGGTCCATGCAGGAAGCAAATGCACTGTAAGTCCCCATGGTCCTTAGTGTGGTGGTCTACCTTCAGTTGTTGGCAATATATAGCTGGCTTTTACCTTGTATTGTACTGTATGGTTAAACTTTGTTTTACTGTCCTTCGCTGACAGGTTTATACAAATTACCATTACTTATTATGTATGACATTAATTGTTCTCGTCATGGTATGGCCGAAATATTGCCGATGTGACGATAAATTTTAACTCACTCACTCACTTACTCACTCTTCTTTCCATAGTGACGAGGGCTGTAGGACTTTATTTATAAATGTTCATAAAAAAGTGACGAGGGAGAAACAGATTTTTCATATTTGTTTCTCCCTAAGAAATACAGCTTGGGAAGTTTAGCACGTGTTAATGAGTTGTAGATTCAGTCACACTCGTTCTTACAGACACTCATTCTTAGGGTGGACAGACAGATGATCGGGGCCAAGTCAAAATTATTTTATCAAAGGTCAATGACAAAATGTTATGTACACAAATAAAAGTGACGCGCCGATGCCCGAGAAACATTTCATCTCTTTACTTAGCCTTACAAACATGGCGCTAGAACTGACATCTGTGATCCGTGAAAAATGGGGATGAAGCAAGCATGAATATACAAATGTATTGTATTGGATTCATTACATAGCTGGTCGCGTAATGCAATGATATTGATCTGGAAGACCTCTGTACATTTGTAACTCAGCACCCGCGTCACTCGGTGTTCACATTGCCAATAAAAGTGTCTGTGCACTCTCCGCGACACTGATAATTTATGGGACATTTCCTGCATTAAGTATGACTACTTGTTTGGGGCAGATAAGACCGACTTCGCTCGAGTTCACTAGGTGTATCATGCGGTACATGCGGGGAGGTACTGCCAGGTCGACAGTCGTGTTAATTTGTGTGTTTAAGCCACTCCCAGCTAGTCGGCCTGTCACAGCAGTACCCTTACTAATTTTAAAAGGATTAGCGAAACAATCTCAGTGAGGAAATTGATCTGGAGAAGAGTACATACCGTTTCATTATATCATTACACAGAGATATATATTTTGTACACCTGTTCGTCCACGGTGGGATGGAGTAAACTTAAGATCTGTCTGTGCGTAAGCCATGATTGCGAATGCATGGCTTGGTAATGTATGGTTCCTTTACTGATACTCTTTGCGAAAATTTTACTGATAAACATTCTTTAAGGTGGTGAACTCATTGTTTAACCGTTTCCACAGTAAATTCGGTACGTGCTGAACTTATTCTTACAAACTAAAGTGGTGAAGTCAAACTCATACTTAGAGGCGAATACGTTAATTTCTCTGAAATAATGGGATGACCTCATGCTAAAAAATCAAAGTCCGTCTCCTATTCTCGCGGTAAACATGTATTCTGCCGAGATTTCCTATGCGTGACACTTAGGTGTTGTTTACATCACTGACCGGTAACTAGTAACTGGCCCAAGTCTAAGAATGATCAATATTTTGCAATGTAACGAATATTGGTGAGTTTTTACCAACTTGCACAAACCATAACGTTTTCCAAAAAGTATTGCTCTTCCTTTATAACGTTACGTTCTCGTTGTGCCGCGAGAATAGGAGATTTCTCATGAAGTGAGTAGCGGAGGACCTTGTTTTTCACCGAGCTCAAGAGTGATAATACACCTGATGGATCAAGCAGTTTATAGATACATATGTTAGAGGAGGAGTCTCTTCGTATAAAAACAACAAACATTCGTACGATAAGCAAGTTTTGTACTGTTTCTTTCAGCCGATATCTTTAAGTACCGCGAGGACAGGAAACGCCAGTATAACTGGTGTTAATTATTTTAAACCGCACCGCAAATCGGCTTTATGTACTTCTCTGCATGTCTGTTTGGTACAAATGTCGGCCTCGCCCCGAGTAAGTGTTACCTTAACTGTGTTAAATTCGTTGAAGAAACTCTTTTTTAATTCGTGGAATGGGAGATTTGCAACATCTAAATGTGATTGGCAGCCTCCAAATTATCAATCGCATTGTTGCGCTGAGCCTCAGTTATTTAACACCAAATTTAAAGTTGTCAACTGTCGCAAGAGCAATGAACCCCCTTCTTCTCAAAAATGTTTGCAGACAGCGTTCACCAAAGATGTACTGATTACATAGACACCCAAAATACTAGCTATGCGTTTCTTTTTTTTCTTTTTCTTTTTGAGTAGTTTATGTTAGGGTTTCTGTGAAAAACGTTTGTTTCTTTTTTACTTTACAATAATATCATTCAATATTTATTTCTGTGTCGACAAGCATCTACATGGAAAACTGTGTGATGTCACCGGTGGAGCACAACACGCTCATCTGCTCTCACATCTGGTTGAGAGTGATTCATACACAGAATCTTATTGTAAAATCAGCATAGTATTGTTGACTAGAGAGAACTGTGTTCGTTATACTGAGATACGTAGTTTATATACGTCATCACATATATCCGTTATGACGCTGGGCAACACTGCCGTTTAATCGTGTTTCTGAAGTTATCCCTGAAATCCTTTGTTCCCACTGCGTAGATTAGTGGATTAAGAAACGAATTAGAAAATCCCAACATTAATAAATATGTTCCAATAATTTCCTTCAAGAAACACGAAACCTTGTCACCAGACACTAGCTGAACAACAGTCGCTGTCAAAAAAGGACACCACGTGATCAAAAGGCATCCAATCACACACAGGAGAGTTTTAACTGACTTCCAGTTCCGGGCGGAAATGCCAAAGAGTCTACCTGACTTCCGGGTCACACCAAGTTGTTCCAAAGCATCGATTCGCTTGATGTGGCCCCTTGCACTGCAGTATAAACGAACGTAGATGACAAACACGATCAAAATAGGCAGCACCCCTATAATGAATATCAACACAACATAGCCAGGTGACACAACGAATAAAAAAGAGCAGTATTGGTTATAATTCCCGGTATTCCATCCGATCAGAGGTGCGAATCCAATGAGAAGTGATTGAATAATGATCCACAGCATGGCAAACACAACCCGCCTAGTGGTCATTATCTGGGTGTATCGTAAAGCACGGGTGATTGCTATGTAGCGGTCAACGGCAATCCACATCACGCACATTGTTGACACTTGAATTCCACTGATGGTGAATCCTATCCTCCCAAGACACTCGTTTAGAGTTGACTCATTTGCTTTTGTGACCACTGCACCTATAGATACAAATCCAATACACATATCCGCTATTCCGAGTAACGTCACAAATGAGTAAGTTGGTCGATGGGACTTCCTCTGTAATGCTATGAACAGCAGAACCGCCCCATTGCTCAATATGATGCATACTGACAACGGTATTAACACAATTCTCTTAACGCGTTCATGAGCATTGTCCCAGTCCGGTTCGCATGTTTCAGGAAGAGGTGTTGATGCAAGGGAAGTCATTGGGTCAGCAGTTTTTGTCAGGTTATGAAGCAACAACATGTTCTGGGTATTAAATTCCTCATTGAAACTATTCGGCTTCTTTAGTAAAATTATATCATCGTCGCGATGGACAATTCTAGCAATGACTGTTTCGCCTTGCTTAGGTGGAAGTCATTTCATCCAGTGTGGTATTTTTCAATCCGATCCATGACGATAAGAATAAAGACTCTTGGAACCGGCGAGTGGTCACGATTCCTCTTAGTCGTTGCGAAATGACCCCTAGAAAGTGTTCAAGAGCTCCAATCAGAGAAACAATCTGGGTGAGTCATTCATTGGCACTTCCTTGTGGCATATGGCTGCCATTCAGACAGACACAGTTATGTCTCAATGTGATCACCCTGAGGAACAATTTCCTTGACATTCCCTTGTATATACGGGTGTATGTACGTCAACTCGGGTGTATGTACGTCAACTCGGGTGTATGAGCCATTACTTCGAATAACTGTCTCCTGCAATTAACAAAATATCAGTTATATCATGATAATAGTATTATTGTCTCTCCACCTGAAATCAGATGATATGATTGATAAATGACGAGTAATTTACAAGTGTAAAATGTGGAAAGTGTATTAGTGCAGCAGTTTTCGATATGTTTGCTGATGCTGATAAAAGCTGTTGAATGGAGTGTCAATGTACCTAGTTAGGCTGTTATGGGACGCATCAAAGCTTATTCTTATATCATGAGTAGTTATTAGTGTCATTTCCGTGTGATGGGTACATAAATATTATACACTTATTGCATTTATGGAACATGTAGATAAACGAACATTGCACACAGGTGGTAGATAATCCAAAGTAAGATACAAGACCAACAGAAACACATTGTACGCCAATTTATGTGAAGAGGTAATGGCAAGATGACCAAAAGGGGAAGAATATATCGTAGTTACACTGCCAAAAGTTGTATTCCGGTTATGACATTGTATTGTATACAGAGAAACCGATTTGGGTTTATGTGTGAAAACAGCAGTCCTATATTCATTCAACGTCTGCCAGTGGCTGTCACTAAAGGTTGTGCAAATATCAGTGAGTAGTTTCCAGATTACAATGCTATAAAATCGTATTAATTTCAACGTATGGGCCTAATATCTTTACAACTTGTGCTGTCATTTCGCAGTTGATGTTAATCAATATCTTATATACCATTCAAAAGGTAGGGGCTATTGGATGTACAAGATTGACAAAGTGCAACTGATGTAGCCAAGGAAGAAACTGATGATGAAGAGAAATTAAGGAAAAATGGGACAATATATTTCATTCATTTGCATATGTTTCATCAGTATGTATATATATTGCTTTTTCTCGTATGCACTGGCATTGGCTAGAGGTATGGAATATCCACTGCATTTTTTGAATGGCATGTATTTTCGGATAAATAACTGAGGACCATTGTTAGTGTTTGTTATGACCATCTTTTCATACAAATGTATAACTGCAATTTGCCAAACTAATCTGTATACGCATCAAAGCTTATAATAGCAATATACTTGTAAAGTTACTTCACGACCAGGTTGGCAAAGTTCTGGATGGGGCAGGTTCTAATTGACCTCTGAATTACAGTAGAGGGTCTAGACGAGTGTCATACTGACAGGTGTCCTTCTGTAAATACGCAATCGATCATGGTTGTATTGATCTTGTTCATACAAGTTGCCTAAACAAATAAATAAAGCGAAAGACTGAATCCCGATCAAATGGTAGAATGCACCGGGTCATTTCGTTCATTTAGATACCACTCCACTTCTTCCACCACCTACACACACTGCATACTTTTTCGAAATAGTTTACACATATTTCTAGCCAGTCGGGATAGCTATGCCTGAAAGTTACTGGCTAAAATAATTCACTTGCTCGAAATGTGAATGTGGACACGGAATTCATCGTTAAGCTGCTAATGAGATTAACAATTTTATCAGGCCGTAATCATGCATGACTTAAACAAGCATTATAACTTAACTGGTCGGAGAGATTGATATATTTACAGAGTGGTCCCATAAAAATATACTAGCCAGTCGGGCCGGTGACTCTGGAAGTTTACTGACCCGACTGAAATTTTACTAGTCACAGTCTAGCGGACCAGTGGCTATTTCTCACAGTCAGTGCAGAACAAAAGATAGACTGTTTACTTTGAGCACACTGACAGGAACAGATTTCAATGAAAACCAATGCAGTGTATTTTGTCCACGTTAGGAAAACACCTTGCGTTCAGTTCCGGAGAGTATGGCTGGATAACACTGGGGTGATCCACGGGAAAGGAATGTTCCCAGCTGTACTGAATCAGAGTGTGGTTAATGTGATGGAAACAAGATGCTGATGTAGCACATTCCTGCTCATCATCACACTATTCCTTCAGAGACATACATATGTTCGCATCCGAAGCAATGCTCGCGTTTATCGACTAGTTGACTGTTAATATTCAGCAAAACGATGATATATCCTGGTCAGTAAATGGGGATTAACTAATGCTCTTGTACCACTTACAAACAGAAAAGCGGCTAAGATCATGCTTCCATTAAAACTATGCATTTAATGATAAAGACACAAAACCAGCTCATTTCTGACATAATTTCAGATATGGAGGCATAAAGATTTTGTCTCTGTGTCTGCGTGTGTAGTTGACATGAAATACCATACTATTTCCAATGTTTCCTCTTACGTGGGCAGCTTAGTCATCCATTGCAAACCATTAATTTCACAAGGAATGTTTTACAGGTGCAAGACAAGAGAAGACACATGCATCTTAGTCATCCATTGCAAACCATTAATTTCACAAGGAATATTTTACAGGTGCAAGACAAGAAAAGACACATGCATCTTAGTCATCCATTGCAAACCATTAATTTCACAAGGAATGTTTTACAGGTGCAAGACAAGAAAAGACACATGCATCTTAGTCATCCATTGCAAACCATTAATTTCACAAGGAATATTTTACAGGTGCAAGACAAGAGAAGACACATGCATCTTAGTCATCCATTGCAAACTATTAATTTCACAAGGAATGTTTTACAGGTGCAAGACAAGAGAAGAAATCGTTAGTTTACATTAGTATAAAACTCTCCAAAATGTAAATGTTTCCTCCATCCAAAATGGCATGTAGCAGACATTCTAGGGGAAAATAAGAGCTCCATGAAAAAGATATGTATGTTGTGGTTTCACTGATCACTACTGACTAAGAGTGCACGTGCTGTTTGGCAAAATAACTCTAGGACAATATTTCCTTAGTATTAGGTATGTTGCAATAAAATCTTTGTGTTGCCTAACGGGGCAGTCATTATTTGTCGTCATTTTATTGTAGTACGCAAAGCATCACTAAACCACACTTATTTATTTTTTAAAATGTTTAACACTTTAGAAAAAAAACAATTAAATTATTGCCTTTCAGTAACAAGTTTGCCTAATTCGATGTTAAATTGCAAGGTGAAATATTCTTTGTACGTATGCCTTCAGAAAATACCATTTCAATGTGATTAAGTTGTGAGGTGTTATTTTCAAGGATGGTTGATGATAATACATTGGCTTTATGTTCCTAAAATATTTTATTAAAAAATGAAACACATTAATTCGTGACACATTTACAGGCCTGGTGGCAGTTATACCACAAATCATAAATGACAAGTTACGATATTGAAGTTGGCCGTCATGCTCAACATAATAATGGAATATATCCGTGAGCATAGATCATGAAATAACCCACGCTTTAAAGGCGAGTGCGAAAACACACGTTGGTGCATATGCTATGAAAACAAGAATTATACAGGTATATATGGTAACTATGACATACTTTACTCGGATTTCAACTCAGGAAGAACTGACACTGAAACATGATAACTGATTACTGCAATCTGAGAGGAACAAATAAAAATGTCAACATCAAAATTGCTTGACAGTATGATCACCATGACTACCCCACCAATCTGATTGTCGTACACTTTTTAATAATGCTTGTCTTGATTGTATGAACCACCACAGGTACCAGATATCGCCAAACTTTCGGCATTACCACAGGCAGTCATCCCTCGAATTAATAACATCTGCTAGTCTCTTCCTCATGTAGCCAAAGAAGCCTCGAGGCAATTCTTCCTCATAGACATGATGCTGATGTTTTATACGAATTTACACCCGTTCACCGTGGCCGCTGGTGTTCCCCAATTTGTCGAATGACACTTTAGCTCATGCTTGGTCACGCGGTTTCTCGTTGGCCGCAAGATTCACCTTAAGGGGTCTAACAGCCATGTGATCAGTGTACAAGTTAGCACCAATGTTGTGACAGGACATCCCTGCATTATACTTGCCATCATGCTAGACAGTGGCTTGCCAACAAGAATTTTCTGAATATCTGGGTTTTGTCTGAACAAAGTTATATTTCAGCATCGCCGACTTTTAAATCATTTCAGGAAAAAGTAGCGCACATACTGCAATTTTGAAATTTGAAGCTAGGCCATCATACCATGTGAGCATATAATCTATACAAAAAGAACAGTTTGAGGCCTTTACAAATGAAAGTTTGTCGATAGAACAAAGCCGAGTAATGGTGTTGTGTTTGTGTTTTATTTATGGCGTATTCTAACTTTCTTTGATTAATAAAGGACGTAAGGAAGAGCGTTGAACATCAAAGAGTGACGTGGATCTCACCACAGAAGGCGTCAGTCAGTAGATGATTCTAATCAGTCTGAAAAGCAGAGAGCATTCCCATCAAAAACAGCTGAAGCATTCGCATTGGTATAAAACGTGACCTGTTGGCACACATAGAAACGATAACTCTGGACACAGCGAGAAAGAGGCAAGTAAATTCCCCAATAGAGGACACTTCTCCAGGCTCGTTTGAGTGTGTTTGAGGCGGGTGAAGATTCGGGTTAGACAAAAGGAAAGGGGGATCAGGCTCGCTGACTTGGTTGACATGTGTCATCCTATTCCAGCTGCATAGATCGATGCTCATATTGATGGGTTCATATCGTAGGACGAAGCAGGAATATTTTTGAGGGCGGGAGTTAATAAATATACAAAAACTTATGCACATGCGCAATGTTTCTTTTTAGCCGCTCCACTAAAATACAATGTGCCATTATGCATGCCACCAGTGCCCAAACGAAGGAGCTACAAATGGCATTAGAGAAGGTCACTGCTTAAATCTTTCGTCACCATCCGTGGTTGGCTCATTTCTGGAGTCCCTGCAGTGATATTTAATTCGTGTATTTTTTTCATCCAATGGCTCTGCTTCTCGTGTCGACATGAGAAACAAGTATACCCAATGGCACTGCTTCACATTCAGATGTCACAAACAATTACACCCACTGATACTGCTTTACCGGTCAATGTGGGTAAGAAATACACCTAATAATACTACCGTACATGTTAATATGAGAAATAGGTATACCCAGTGGTACTGCTTCACATGTCAATATGAGAAACATATATACCAAAAGTACTGCTTCACATATCAATATGAAGAACAGATGTACCCAATGGTATTGCTTCACACGCCAATATGAGAAACATATATACCAAAAGTACTGCTTCACATATCAATATGAAGAACAGATGTACCCAATGGTATTGCTTCACATGTCAATATGAGAAACATATATACCAAAAGTACTGCTTCACATATCAATATGAAGAACAGATGTACCCAATGGTATTGCTTCACACGCCAATATGAGAAACATATATACCAAAAGTACTGCTTCACATATCAATATGAAGAACAGATGTACCCAATGGTATTGCTTCACACGCCAATATGAGAAACATATATACCAAAAGTACTGCTTCACATATCAATATGAAGAACAGATGTACCCAATGGTATTGCTTCACATGTCAATATGAGAAACATATATACCAAAAGTACTGCTTCACATATCAATATGAAGAACAGATGTACCCAATGGTATTGCTTCACACGCCAATATGAGAAACATATATACCAAAAGTACTGCTTCACATATCAATATGAAGAACAGATGTACCCAATGGTATTGCTTCACACGCCAATATGAGAAACATATATACCAAAAGTACTGCTTCACATATCAATATGAAGAACAGATGTACCCAATGGTACTGCTTCACACGCCAATATGAGAAACATATATACCAAAAGTACTGCTTCACATATCAATATGAAGAACAGATGTACCCAATGGTATTGCTTCACACGCCAATATGAGAAACATATATACCAAAAGTACTGCTTCACATATCAATATGAAGAACAGATGTACCCAATGGTATTGCTTCACACGCCAATATGAGAAACATATGTACCAAAAGTACTGCTTCACATATCAATATGAAGAACAGATGTACCCAATGGTATTGCTTCACACGCCAATATGAGAAACATATATACCAAAAGTACTGCTTCACATATCAATATGAAGAACAGATGTACCCAATGGTACTGCTTCACACGCCAATATGAGAAACATATATACCAAAAGTACTGCTTCACATATCAATATGAAGAACAGATGTACCCAATGGTATTGCTTCACACGCCAATATGAGAAACATATATACCAAAAGTACTGCTTCACATATCAATATGAAGAACAGATGTACCCAATGGTATTGCTTCACACGCCAATATGAGAAACATATATACCAAAAGTACTGCTTCACATATCAATATGAAGAACAGATGTACCCAATGGTATTGCTTCACACGCCAATATGAGAAACATATATACCAAAAGTACTGCTTCACATATCAATATGAAGAACAGATGTACCCAATGGTACTGCTTCACACGCCAATATGAGAAACATATATACCAAAAGTACTGCTTCACATATCAATATGAAGAACAGATGTACCCAATGGTATTGCTTCACACGCCAATATGAGAAACATATATACCAAAAGTACTGCTTCACATATCAATATGAAGAACAGATGTACCCAATGGTATTGCTTCACACGCCAATATGAGAAACATATATACCAAAAGTACTGCTTCACATATCAATATGAAGAACAGATGTACCCAATGGTATTGCTTCACATGTCAATATGAGAAACATATATACCAAAAGTACTGCTTCACATATCAATATGAAGAACAGATGTACCCAATGGTATTGCTTCACACGCCAATATGAGAAACATATATACCAAAAGTACTGCTTCACATATCAATATGAAGAACAGATGTACCCAATGGTATTGCTTCACACGCCAATATGAGAAACATATATACCAAAAGTACTGCTTCACATATCAATATGAAGAACAGATGTACCCAATGGTATTGCTTCACACGCCAATATGAGAAACATATATACCAAAAGTACTGCTTCACATATCAATATGAAGAACAGATGTACCCAATGGTATTGCTTCACACGTCAATGTGAGAAACATATGTACCAGGTGGTACTGCTAAATGTCAATATGAGAAACAAGTCAACCCAGTAGTACTGCTTCACACGTCAATATGAGAAACAGGTATGCCCAATGGCACTGATTCATATGCCGATATCAGAAACAAGCATACACAATGGTACTGCTTCACATACCGATGTGGGACCTACGTATACTCAGTGGTATTAATTCATATGTCAGTATGAGAAACAGGTATACCTAATAGTACTGCTTCAATTATCAATATGAGAAACAGGTATTCCCAATGGTACTGCTTCACGTGTAAATATGGTACTAATTTAAATGTCGATATGAAAAATACGTATTCCTAAAGGGTACGGATTCACATGTCGGAATGAGAAACACATATATACCACATAGTACTGCTTCACATGTCAATATGACAGACACCTTTACCCAGTGGTATTGATTCACATACCGATAAGAGAAATAAGTACACCCAATAGTACCGTTTCAAATGCAGATACATAAAACATGTATAGCCAGTGGTACCGACTCACATGCCGATATCAGAACCATGTATACCACATAGCACTGTCTCACATGTCAGCATGAGAAATCACCGGTTCACACACATTAGGAACATGGTATTAACACATGCGATAATTAAATACAAATCTCCGGTTAATTATCTGTAGAGGTGTAACACAAGGCTATCCCTTTGACAGAAAATGCAGCACACTGTGTTACCCCAGTGTATATCTAGATATATCAGATCCGTAAACATAACTTCAAGTTGCAATTATTAAATAAATGTTTACCTTGACAACGAGTATCCGGCTCGGGTTTTACGGTAACGGCTCATTCAAGAACAAGACCCCGGATTTCTTTACCATTCTTGTCAAGCCGACAGCCCTTGCGTTGCTTCATATCAGACCCTCATTCTAAATGGGGCACCACATGGCAACGTGATTGTTTGTAGCTGTGCAAGGAGCTGTTTAGTCAGGTGCCGTGTCGAGGCAACAGTGATGTATTGCTAGTATACTTTGCCCCTAGATAACACTGTGGTGTTGGTATGAGTTTAGACTCTCCATGGGTAGTTAGAGAAGGATCCTTCATATTTATGGGAGCGGCTGAGGTAGTTTTTGTCCTAGTAATTTTCTTTTTCCGTCTACGTGAAAATCCGGGTTAGATTTGATCGTCAGCCACCCATGCTTGTCATATAAGGCGACTAACCGGGTCGGGAGGTCAGGCTCGATGAATTGACACATGTCACAGAATCCCAGTTATGTCGGTACATGCTCATGCTGTTGATCCGTGGATTGTCTGGTCCAGATCCGATTATATACAAACTGCCATTATATAACTCGAATATTGCTGAATGGGGCTCACAATTATGCTCATTCACTCACACTTTTCCCGTCAGTTCTTCAAGACATATATGTTACCTGAAAGCATGAGTTTCAAGAAACAAACCACCTAAACTGCTTATTTAATCAGCACTTAAAATACTACTCAAATTTTCCCAAGTATCCTCATAACGATAATAAGGTAATACTTCGTGTGCATCTGTTGGAGTTTATATAAAAACCCCTATGACAACGGGCCAGTGGTTACAGTCATCATGAAATTGATAGTCTACTGGGTTTGGCAATGCTTAGGTCACTTTGTATATGCTATGACTACTTCGTGTCAACTGCTCTACTGAGGAGGGCGTTATTTTGACCAGTGGTTAATAGTATAAGTATCGAAGCACTACTCTACCGAGGAGGCCATTATTTTAACCAGTGGTTGATAATAAGCATCGAAACACTGCTCTACCGTGGATGACGTTATTTTGACCAATGATTGATATTATAAGCATCGAAGTAAAGTGATGATAAGGATCTGCAAGTTAGCATGTTCCCCACAGCCATAAAATTAGAATCACAGCATATGTCAAATGCTGTTGTATTTCACAGATTCGCACGATAATTCATTACAGTGTGGGACGGCACCAGGGCTGCATGCTTTGGTTGAAACCCACAACCACCATTGTAATGCTGCACACCAACGATTCAGTCAGGGTGAAACAGGCATTTCAATTCCAATAATAGGATCCCGGCATGGCAAGTGTAAATAATTCTACACAGCTGGGCTATCTCTGGACCTTCCTGTAAAGAAATCGTGCTGAAAGGGACTACAGAAAATCCTAACGCAGCTCATATCGCGAAGACAAGATACAATAGTGTGAATGCTGCTTTCACGGTGTAAGATAGTGCAATGTTTCGTAAGTGAGTGTGTGAGTGAGGTCAGTTTTACGCCGCACTCAGCAATATCCAAGCTATGTGACGGCGGTCTGTAAATAATCGAGTCTGGATCAAACAATCCAGTGATGAACAGCATGAGCAAATGGGAATCTGTGACCGCATGTGGCCGAAGTTTAGAACTAGTTCCTTTTAGCGGCCGTAGTATTACTTGAATGACGCTAAGTGCGGGGAAATACGAAACTCATTCGCTCACACTTTCATCAAGCAAAATGCAAGCGCACAGTGCAGACTCGCTCTTGATGGATTTGTCAAGGACAGCACCAACAGGGTGCTGATTCAGAGGAAAGAATGAAGCTTCGTTGATTGTGTTTATGTAAAAGGAATGTTTGTATTTGTTTATCAACTCAATCATCTATCGTCAAGCTTCCCGTTTTATCGCATTCTCCCTGGTCGGTGGGGCCCGGGCCATATGGAAGGCTTCCTATAGTTACATGATAACAAAACATTTTTTGAGAGAAATCAGAGCTACAGGAATTGGCATGACTTCTCAATATACTTAAACAAAAGGTGTGTTTGTGGAAAACATACAAACGTATTGGTTGATGAGGTCCTTTAAAAAAATCTCTTTTTCATCTATTCTGTTTCATCGTAACCATTACCTTCAGTGAAGCCTTTCCACACAAAACACAGGTTTTGACGATGTTTGGAGATTTTATGTTCATTAAAGGGTTAGACTGTCGAATTGTGGAGAAAAGGTTTTCCGTTGTGATGTACTTAGTTCATGTAGTATCTTCTTACAGTTTTCCAGTAAGTGAGGGTTTACGTCGCTTTTAGCAATGTTCCTGCAATATCACGGCAGAAGACAGGAGAAATGGGCTTCATTCAATGTGACGAATGAAACCCGGATCTTCGGCATGACGAGCGAGCGCTTTAACCACTAGATGACTAGACTTACAGCTAGATGACTAGACCTTAACCTAACGGTACATTACTCTGCTTTTCATTGACGCTAAGGACGCTTGTTAAATCACGCAAACTCTACGTATACACGTAAATACACATTTCATGGGGGAAAGGTGAGACGTGTATTTCTTTCCCTTGGACGTATATACTTACCTGGCGTTTCGTCGGATATGTCTTGTTTTATGGTTTCTTTAATCAATTCAGAATAGGCTGCGCAAGAAATTTAATTCTTCAAAATCTTGATCGCTATTCCCATAAGTGCATGTGATAAGGCTGTCGTTATTTCTTCATTTCATCATTTAAAACGTGTGTACAATTTGCGACACCATCACACAAAATATATAGAATAGCAATTAGTTACACACATATATTTTATATTAAGTTATGACACAGATCAATTGCTTTCATATTATTAATATAAACGACAAGAATAAATATTCCCTATTTGTTAGTTATATTCCAGCAAAATTTCAGCTGTATGGCAGTCCGGAAATATACGAGTCAACACAGCGAGCCTTACCACCCACCCCTTTCGTGGCCACTTAAGACGAGCATGGGTTGCTGGAGACCGATTCTAAACCGGACCTTCACGGATATATGTAGTCATTGGGATGTGATGGCATGTGCCAACCAAGTCAGCGAGTCTGATCACCCACCCCTTTAGTGGCCACTTTGGGCAAAGATGAAGGCCAGTTCCTAGCCAGGTCTTCACGGATCGATACAGTACAGAAAGTATTGCCGTGATTTCTAATGATTACGGAAATGTACTTATCGGTTTGTATTTACCTTGATCTTTGTTGATTTATTACATGCGGTTTAGAGGGTGCTGTAACAATGCTTACGGCTGTCAAAGCACCTTCACGTTCAAACCTCGTCAAACATTATCGTGAAGAGTATTTAACCTGTCATGAAGATTAATTACGTTATAAGAGAGCCACGACACGACAGCAAACAACGACTGCATCGAAACAGCCTCAACAGAACAGTCAGTGTACGTGATAATTATGTATGTGTCACAGGTTCGTTGGGTCACTCATGTTTAATTAAGTTATAATACGGTCTAAGCAGTCTGGTTTCCCTTAGCAGCCGAATAATTTTCTAGATGAGATGACAAATCGTCTTTTGTCGCTGTCCCGATAGTTAACACTTAACACGTTTACGATAACCACAGCCCCTCACGCCAAACACTCTTGTCGACAGCCGGTCATATTAAAGGTGTAACGCGTACTTGTCGCTAAAACCAATAGAGAGTGTTCCTGTGTTAAGCTTCTTTAAATAAACCCCCACTACAGGCAGAGTGCTGATCAATGAGAAATATTGATCCGATTTATTGTTGTGGTTGTAAACGTGTACTATGAGCTGATGATTTATTGATGTATGTCTCAAGTAACAAGTAACAATCCCTTTGGTAGAATTGAGTACATGATAAAATATGGACACTCAGCAATCAGGACACTGTAACGTTTGTAATGTAATGTAACACTCAGCAATCAGGACACTGTAACGTTTGTAAGGTAATGGGACTTGCGGCGTATATCAACAAACCTGATCATTTTTGAAAACTTCCAGTGGCGTAGATTGATATTCATGTTGTTGATCACTGGATTGTGTGGTCCATGGTAGATTATTTACAGACCACCGCAATACACTTGTAGTTGGAATATTGCCGAATGCGGCGTAAAACTAAACTCACTTACTCACTGTTTCACTAGGTTGTAGGAAGGAAGTCCTCGGTAAAAGTGTATCAGTACAAAGGTCCTCTGTAAGCAGGTCCGTTTTAATAAAAACTGATTTAGTTATGTTTCTTTGACAAGATTGATCAAAATAACCACGAAGAGGTCGCATACAATGACAGGTCAAATTTTAACATTTTAAATTGTTTGATCTTGTATGTGACATCTAAATGAGCATGATGTCCTCACGGAGAAAGCATCTAAACTAACCTTTGATCTGCAGTAAAACAGCCGTAAGTGTCTCAGAGCGCAAGCATCTCACCCAGCGCTACGTACCAGTAAAGGACATTGTAATCTATATATATCCCGCTATTCTACAACATTAGTACCAGGAGCACCTTTCACAAAGCAACCTTTACTAAGGTTAACCTTAACTACTATTCTCTAACACTGCACTAAGGTTACATTCGACTTACGTACCCTTAGTGCAGTGTTAAAGGATGGGAATGGCACTTGGTTGTTGACAGACTTCCGCAATATAGCTGGAATATTGCTGATTGCGGCGTAAAACTAAATTCACTCACGCAAACACTCACTGTGTAAACGTTAACAACACGGTTAGATAGTATCTGCAAATAATATTGGTAGATCTGTGATCGTGGTAAAGGCATGTTCGTCTGCGAGTATAACTGAAACCTTCGGAAATATCTATTGTCAATATATACTGTAACTCTCCATTCTTGAAACATAATGCAGCCGAGGTCTCGGAGGGTCCTAGGCACATTATGTTTAAGAAATGGAGAGTTGCGAGGGTATTACCCTACATAAATTACATCATTGGCAATTTTATAACGTAAGGTAAAGCTGATGACACTCGCCATGCCAATACTTACAGCTCTTCTGTCGATGATGACACTCGTCATGCCAATATTTACAGCTCTTCTGTCGATGATGACACTCGTCATGTCAATATGTACAGCACCTCTGTCGATGATGACACTAGTCTTGCCAATATCTACAGCTCTTCTGTCGATGATGACACTCGTCATGCCAATATTTACAGCACCTCTGTCGATGAGGACACTCGTCATGCCAATATGTACAGCACTTCAGTCAATGATGACACTCGTCTTGTCAATATATACAGCACCTCTGTCGATGATGACGCTAGTCATACCAATATCTACAGCTCTTCTGTCGATGATGACTCTTGTCATGCAAATGTTTACAGCCCCTCTGTCGATGATGGCACTCGTCATGTCAGTATTTACAGCACATCTGTCGATGATGACACTAGTCATGCCAATGTTTAGAGAACTTCTGTCGATGATGACACTAGTCAAGCCAACATTCACAGGTCTTCTCCCGATGATGACACACGTCATGCCAGTATGTACAGCACCTCTGTCGATGATGACACTCGTCAAGCCAATATGTACAGCACCTCTGTCGATGAAAACACTAGTCATGCCAATCTTTACAGCCCCTCTGTCAATGATGACACTCGTCATGCCAATATTTACAGCACTTCTGTCGATGATGACACTCGTCATGCCAATGTTTAGAACACTTCTGTCGATGATGACACTAGTCAAGCCAATATTTACAGGTCTTCTCTCGATGATGACACTCGTCATGCCAATATGTACAGCACCTCTGTCGATGATGACACTCGTCATGCCAATATTTACAGCACCTCTGTCGATGATGACACTAGTCAAGCCAATATTTACAGCTCTTCTGTCGATGATGACACTAGTCAAGCCAATATGCAAAGCACCTCTGTCGATGATGACACTAGTCAAGCCAATATTTACAGCTCTTCTCCTGCTAACGACACTCGTCATGCCAATGTTTAAAGCACTTCTGTCGATGATGACACTCGTCATGCCAATATGTACAGCACCTCTGTCGATGATGACACTAGTCATACCAATATTTACAGCACCTCTGTCGATGATGACACTAGTCATACCAATGTTTACAGCCCATCTGTCGATGATGACACTCGTCATGGCAATATTTACAGCACCTCTGTCGATGATGACACTAGTCATGCCAATGTTTAGAGCACGTCTGTCAATGATGACACTAGTCAAGCCAATATTTACAGGTCTTTTCTCGATGATGACGCTCGTCATGCCAATATGTACAGCACCTCTGTCGATGATGACACTCGTTATGCCAATCTTTACAGCACCTCTATCGATGATGACACTAGTCAAGCCAATATTTACAGCTCCTCTGTCGATGATGACACTCGCCATGTCAATATGTACGGCACCTCTGTCGATGATGACACTAGTCATGCCAATATTTACAGCTCTTCTGTCGATGATGACACTCGTCATCCCAATATTTACAGCACCTCTGTCGATGATGACACTAGTCATGCCAATATTTACAGCTCTTCTGTCGATGATGACACTCGTCATGCCAATATTTACAGCACCTCTGTCGATGAGGACACTAGTCATACTAATATTTACAGCTCTTCTGTCGATGATGACTCTCGTCATGCCAATATTTACAGCACTTCTGTCGATGATGACACTAGTCATACCAATATTTACAGCTCTTCTGTCGATGATGACTCTCGTCATGCCAATATTTACAGCACTTCTGTCAATGATGACACTAGTCATGCCAATATTTACAGCTCTTCTGTCGATGATGACACTCGTCATCCCAATATTTACAGCACCTCTGTCGATGAGGACACTAGTCATGCCAATATTTACAGCTCTTCTGTCGATGATGACATTCGTCATCCCAATATTTACAGCACTTCTGTCAATGAGGACACTAGTCATGCCAATATTTACAGCTCTTCTGTCAATGATGACACTAGTCATGCCAATATTTACAGCTCTTCTGTCGATGATGACACTCGTCATCCCAATATTTACAGCACTTCTGTCAATGATGACACTAGTCATGCCAATATTTACAGCTCTTCTGTCGATGATGACACTCGTCATCCCAATATTTACAGCACCTCTGTCGATGATGACACTAGTCATGCCAATCTTTACAGCACCTCTGTCGATGATGACACTCGTCATGCCAATATATACAGCACCTCTGTCGATGATGACACTAGTCATACTAATATTTACAGCTCTTCTGTCGATGATGACTCTCGTCATGCCAATATTTACAGCACTTCTGTCGATGATGACACTAGTCATACCAATATTTACAGCTCTTCTGTCGATGATGACTCTCGTCATGCCAATATTTACAGCACTTCTGTCAATGATGACACTAGTCATGCCAATATTTACAGCTCTTCTGTCGATGATGACACTCGTCATGCCAATGTGTACAGCACCTCTGTCGATGATGACACTCGTCATGCCAATATTTACAGCACCTCTGCCGATGATGACACTAGTCAAGCCAATATTTACAGCTCTTCTGTCGATGATGACACTCGTCATGCCAGTATGTACAGCACCTCTGTCGATGATGACACTCGTCATGCCAATATGTACAGCACCTCTGTCGATGATGACACTAATCAAGCCAATATATACAGCTCTTCTGTCGATGATGACACTCGTCATGACAATGTTTACAGCACCCCTGTCGATGATGACACTAGTCAAGCCAATATGTACAGCTCTTCTGCTGCTAATGACACTCGTCATGCCAATGTTTACAGCACTTCTGTCGATGATGCCACTAGTCATCCCAATATGTACAGCACCTCTGTCGATGATGACACTCGTCAAGCCAATATTTACAGCACCTCTGTCGATGATGACACTCGTCATGCCAATATTTACGGCACCTCTGTCGATGATGACACTAGTAATGCCAATGTTTAGAGCTCTTCTGTCCATGATGACACTAGTCAAGCCAATAGTTACAGGTCTTCTCTCGATGATGACACTCGTCATGCCAATATATACTGCACCTCTGTCGATGATAACCCTCGTCATGCCAATGTTTACAGCACCTCTGTCGATGATGACACTAGTCAAGCCAATATTTACAGCTCATCTGTCGATGATGACACTCGTCATGCCAATATTTACAGCTCTTCTGTCGACGATGACACTAGTGAAGCCAGTATGTACAGCACCGCAGTCAATGATGACACTAGTCAAGCCAATATGTACAGCACCTCTGTCGATGATGGCACTCGTCATGCCAATATGTACAGCACCTCTGTCGATGATGACACTCGTCATGCCAATATTTACAGCTCTTCTGTCGATGATGACACTAGTGAAGCCAGCATGTACAGCACCGCAGTCAATGATGACACTAGTCAAGCCAATATGTACAGCACCTCTGTCGATGATGACACTCGTCATGCCAATATGTACTGCACCTCTGTCAATGATGACACTACTCAAGCCAAAATGTACAGCACCTCTGTCGATGATGGCACTCGTCATACCAATATTTACAGCTCTTCTGCTGCTAATGACGCTCGTCATGACCATATTCCCTGCACTCCCGTCGATGATGACGTATAATGGTCATAATGTGAAGTGTTCTTATCCATCCCAGAATTTTAAAACGCAGTAATGTGATTTTGATTTTTGTTACACGTACCAGTTATCGCTAGTGACTGATGCAGTCAGTCGCTAGTGTGTCCATGCACGAAGCAGTCAGTCTGTAAGTCCCTAGAGAACCCAGAACGGTGATCTACCTTCAATGACTGGCGGTCTATAGTCCATTGTCATATTGTTTTGTGTAGTGATATCGTTGTATGATTACATGCTGGTTTGAAATGTTTGTCTGTGATAGTATTATAGCTATCTGCTGTCCGTCGTTGACAGATATTTACATCAGCTACGTCGGTTTTCATATGGAACTGTCATAGTCACTATATGGCTGAATTACACCCGAAATATAAACTCACTCACTCTCTCAATCACTCACACACATATGAAGATCCGAATGAGAAGTTACTCATGCTTATGAATTTCGGCATCGGGCTGTCTGGTTGCTTTAATTGGTGAATACTCGTAATCGTATCCAAACTGCACAGATTGATGTGTGTGATTACCCTTGGGTCCATGCATTTCCTAGGGAAAACCTTCGAGAGAACGCTTCAACCACTAGTTTCCCCGAATCCTTGGTCCTGGAGATAGGTATCCTACATGTTAAGTATTTACTTCTTTTTTTTTTCATAATTTTACAGCGATGGCCAATCGAAAATGCATTGCGGTGTTCCTGACTCTGATTTCGTTCATCGGATACATTGCCTTCTGTAAGTATTCATTCATTGTTATAACAACTAATGTTACTATCATGATATTGCCAATATTTCAAATGTCTTTGATTTTATAACTCAATTTAATCAAAATGACAATTTCCCTTTGTTGTTCCAATTCACAACTTTCAATGGGGATTGAGAAAGGTGTTACATTTATTCATAATATAAATATCCTATTTCTTTATTCAGGCATGCCAGCTCCTGAGAGAGTATCGTTAGTCCATGCCAGTTAAAGAACATCGTATCAACCACCGTTGCCAAATATTTGTTGACCCGTGAAGATCCGGGTTACAACGGGTCTTCACCCAACCCATGATTGTCGTAAGAGATGGTTAAGGGGAATCTGGTGGTCAGATTCAATGACTCTGTTGACACATGTTAATCCATGGTCATGGTGTCAATCGCTGGACTGTCTGATGCAGACTCGATTACATAATAACTGCTGCCATATAGCTGGATTATTGCTGACTACGGCGTTAAACAACATCTCGGCAAAACCTTATGGGAACAACCACCATGTGTTGAGGAATTTCTGACGTTTCCTTGGCCCGTGAAGGTCCCGAGCTAGAATAGGCCTTCAGCAACCCATGCTTGCCATAAAAGGTGACTCTGCTTGCCATAAGAGGCGACTAACGGGATCGGGTGGTCAGGCTCGCTGACTTGATTGACACATGCCATTGGTTCCCAATTGCGCAGATACATGCTCATGTTGTTGATCACTGGATTGTCTGATCCAGACTCATTTATTTACAGACCGCCGCCATATAGCTGGAATATTGCCGAGTGTGGGGTAAAACTAAAGTTACTCATTCACTCCCTGTAAAAAAACAATGTTACATTTCTGTCATTAAAACTGACTTTCAGTCCCCAGCGAAGCTACCGTGTAATTTACTCCAAAAGAAAATCACACATTAGGATTACAAAGTGAAAAAAAATACAAGTTCAGATATATCAATGTTTCGATAGCACTGGCCATCAGTAACCCATGCATGTCGTGAAAGGTGACTAACGCGATTATTTACAGACTGCCGCCAATATTGCTGAGTGCGGCGTAAAACTAAACTCACTCACTCACTGACATTTCCTTTGCGATTCAACAACTAACGACTGGTAATCAAACACCTTTCTACTCAGATTGGTAGAAAAAAGGAATAAGGTCAGTCAAAGATCTCTTGGATAATGATGGAAAATATTTAGATTTTAATGAATATGTAACTAAATCTCAGTGCAATGCGATTTTCTTATCTTATCAAACTATGGTCAGTTGTGTTAAACACCGACAAAAATATTATACTCTTGCTACCCTTAATTCAGACCACTTAACATTAGAACTGCCTATAGCACCTTACTACATTCATACACTGTTACAGCCTGATATTGGTAGCAAGTTATTTTATATCACTCTTTTCCCGTCAAATTCAAAAAATCAGCTTCAAATTTTAAATGGGAAACCATACTTGAAACTAACATTGCTGAATCAGATTGGAGAACCTACGATATTATTCTATTTAGATGCACACAGAGTACAGAATTAAGATGTCTACATTCATACACTGTTACAGTCTGATATGGGTAGCAAGTTGTTTTATATCACTCTTTTCCCGTCCAATTCAAAAAATCAGCTTCAAATTTTAAATGGGGAACCATGCTTGAAACATTGCTGAATCAGATTGGAGAACCTACGACATTATTCTATTTAGATGCACACAGAGTACAGAATTAAGATGTCTCTAAATGAAAATTATTAACAATATCTTAAGTACAAACTATTATCAACATAAAATTAAAGTCAGTGAATCATCCCTCTGTAGCTTTTTGTAAAATTTCCAATGAAACTGTTTTATACATTTAGGGACTGTAATTTGATACGTAGACATTGGAAGAAAAGTGAAGAGTGGCTCATGTTTGATGCTGGAATAAGAATACCCCACAAAACATACTATTTGGATTAGAGGAAATCGAATGATCCTTTGAATATAATGTTGCTTCATACTAAACGAACACTCTTTGGGAATCGAAAATATTGAAAAACACCAGATCAAAAGAATACTTTTAGAATCTGCTGCCAGTACTATTATGTCTCACAAAGTATCGCTTTTACAATTTGTTCATGTGATAAGTTTACAAAGTTTTGTCATCACTACATACTTTATTTGCCTAGTAATGTAGTGCCTGCTTTGGATATAGTCAATATCTAACGCTGAACATAAGCAAAGACTGTAGAGCAATATACTTGTATGTTTATGACATTAACACCATCACATACCCGGTGAATACATGTCAGGGTTTAATTTAATGCTTTGTTACTTGCACTACTGCGGCCCAATATTACCAAATGAACCTACTTATGAGTCTAACTTGTACAAGGTGCAAGTCTTTAAGAAATACAGCAACAGCTAGTCTAAAATTATAAGCATACGTATGTCAGCTCCTCTTTCTCCTACTCTTTGAATAGCTATGACACCGTAGCAATGCTGTTCATGGACACTTCTCGGCTAAGACAATTCATGTAAACAGGGATCAGCGTTGTCATCGTGTTGCTATGGTTTCATTGTAACTACATCAAGTTTATATACACAGAAGCCTCTAATGTTTTACACACTATTCTATAACTGGAGTTTTGGAATTTGGCTGTTGCAGCTGGGTTCCTGTCATAGGCTGCACCTGGTGCAAGTAGGATAGCACTCTTTGAATTCAGCCCTGCATATTCCCTTGGAAATATTAAGACCATGCAATTGCTACCTACGGTTTTGTTGATTACAACATGTAACATGTGACCGGTACTTTGAAAAACTGTGCAAATAAAAAATAATAATATAAAGACCCACCTGAACAAAACATCTCGACATGCATGGTCACTACCATCAGTTTATATACCCAGTGTTGGGAATATGTACATCTAGAGTCAGTCAGTCCTTTTTCTTATTGTATTTTCTGTAAGACTGAAATATGTTGAGGGTCATATGCTAGTTTTAGATCTTTATTTGTGATATTACACGTGTCCTCGACATATTGTATAATCATTAATTTTATTATGAATGTGGAATTGTTTTGTCGGGCTGTGACTTGAATACTGCTGATGGATGTGCTACATGAACTGAATCTATGGTATCCATGCTTGTTGGAAGTGGCGGCTTAATGAACTGTGTGTCAGTCTCGGCGACTCGGTTGATTACACGTTGCCTTTTCCAATTTGGGTACGCGATGCTGGCTAAAACGCCAGGCTAGTAATGCAGCGAGGTGGAGGTGTTGGGATCGAGCCTACCTGTGACCGGGTGTGAAAACCGTGGACTCAATCTTGGCTTGCTTTTCTATGAGTTTGTGGCGGTCTTTCCTCAAACACCTGGTACAATTATCAGAACTATTTTGTTGTGTTCATATGTTCCACATAGTGTTCACATGTTCGGAATCACGTAGTACTTTTATCATATACTCATGTAAACAAATAAGGGAACACACGAGGGTACGTGTTCATATCAAGAATTTCTCTCAGAGTGCAATACATTCCCTGTGAAGAAACTTGTATAAGATTAAGGAAAACGTGTACATGTATGCCCTTAGTAGATGATACATGTAGCGTGCCATGTGCAATTCCGAATGCGGATCGTTTTGGTACTTTTACTTTCCATGGAATTAACACAAATCTCCTTCTTCAGCATCCTATTTCAAGTGGACAATCAGGCTGGAGATGCTTCGAACACCTAAGGTACATATTTAGTTTCATAATACTCTAAATTGTCAAACACCATTGAAAAGCCCTTTAATATGAGATTTCTTATGATTTGAGAAAGGGTTTTTCACTACAACTTTAAATTTAGAGAGTGCAGATATAAGTTAATGACTATGTGACAATAAATGAATGTTTACGGGGAAATACATTTTATTCATTTCACAAAACATTACAACATTATGTATACTCATTGTGTGAGTGAGTGAGTTAGTTTTACGCAGCACTCAGCAGTATTTCACCTTCATGGCTGCGGTTTGTAAACTAATGGCATCTACACATACGTGTGTACATGTAAACATTTGACGGGAAGTAATGGGTCATCTGGACTGGTCATAGGTCATATACAATACCAGCATGTATCTACATAGGCTTGTGTACATGTAAACATTTGACGGGAAGTAATGGGTAATCTGGACTGGTCATAGGTCATATACAATACCAGCATGTATCTACATAGGCTTGTGTACTTGTAAACATTTGACGGGAAGTAATGGGTAATCTGGACTGGTCATAGGTCATATACAATACCAGCATGTATCTACATAGACTTGTGTACATGTAAACATTTGACGGGAAGTAATGGGTAATCTGGACTGGTCATAGGTCATATACAATACCAGCATGTATCTACATAGGCTTGTGTACATGTAAACATTTGACGGGAAGTAATGGGTAATCTGGACTGGTCATAGGTCATATACAATACCAGCATGTATCTACATAGGCTTGTGTACTTGTAAACATTTGACGGGAAGTAATGGGTAATCTGGACTGGTCATAGGTCATATACAATACCAGCATGTATCTACATAGGCTTGTGTACATGTAAACATTTGACGGGAAGTAATGGGTAATCTGGACTGGTCATAGGTCATATACAATACCAGCATGTATCTACATAGGCTTGTGTACTTGTAAACATTTGACGGGAAGTAATGGGTAATCTGGACTGGTCATAGGTCATATACAATACCAGCATGTATCTACATAGGCTTGTGTACTTGTAAACATTTGACGGGAAGTAATGGGTAATCTGGACTGGTCATAGGTCATATACAATACCAGCATGTATCTACATAGGCTTGTGTACATGTAAACATTTGACGGGAAGTAATGGGTAATCTGGACTGGTCATAGGTCATATACAATACCAGCATGTATCTACATAGGCTTGTGTACTTGTAAATATTTGCAAAAAGGTGAAAAAGTACATTTTGCTTTGAAATCATATCATCAAAGGAATGTGACATAAATATATGGATGTTGAGGTATTCGAATCCAGTAGCGTACTCAACATTAACGAATGTCTATTTGAGTGGCAACGATGTAATATGTATGACAGTCCTAAGCTGCGCATGACAGGCAATGGATTTCGACAAAGGATAATTGTTCATGTTTTATTTTATGTTTCAGTCTTGGCAAGGCTCCGACACAGGGGGGAAGTGGCATTCCTTACAAGTGACATATAACATAGACAAGCGTACACATAAAGTGAGTGAGTGAGGGACAAATGAAGTACGTGAAGCACGTGAGCGAAAACCTGCACGGGAACTACACTGTTCCTGAGGTCCTCTCAACGTTCTGCCTACTCTATACGCAAAATCCTTGAGTGCACCCAGCAATCTGGGCGTTTTCAATACCTGTGCGCAAAATTTAGCGATGATGATGATGGTTTGGACATTTTACGTGCGCGTTTCGATATAATGTGTAGTATGCACACACCCATTTAGCCGCGCAGTTTAAAGCAGGCGCCAGTTTATGGAAGCCCCATTTTCAATATATGGTGCATTTCGCTACCAGCTTAATTTATGGGACTAAATGGAATATAAATAAGACCTAACATACACATATTACTTTGGCATCCAGTAAATTGCATCATTAGACACGAATGGAGTCTATTAAGTCAACCTTACTTCACATACCTGGTAGGCTTTCATTTTTATTAGTTCCTTAGCTCGTGGAGCGGGGATACACTGTTGCCCATGAAAATTAAAGTACGGAAGCAAAAACGTTTGTTATACTTTGATACAGACAAAATCGACGAAAACACACAATGAAATATGGAGTATAATATTGAAAATTTGGGCTAATGGAAACTGTTCTGGAACTTGCATTTAAGCCGTGTTCACACAAACTATATTTGTTCACTAAGACCTCTTATGGATTAATGTTCTTTGATCTTTTTCACACAACGTTTTGGGTTCATTCCAGATCCCTGCATCAGGTGAGGACTATTTTCTTCAGTTTACCTGATGAAGGGATCTAGAAAGACCCCGAAAGTAAGTATTCGTGAATGAATAATTGAAGTTTTTTTCTCCCTGAATTATCAGAAATATCTTTATTTGTAGATCCTTTCTCAAAGCATTGACGATCCTTCTTTGATCAAACCAGAAATCACAGTGGTTACAGCCTATTTCAACATCGGCTCCTTCGCCAAAGGCAGTGGTGCTAACATGTTTACGCCAACCAAATATAAGCATTGGATGAAAGTTTTTGGCTACATTAAAAACAACCTTGTCGCATATACTGATTCGAAGGATGTGTACGACCTCTTTATAAACCTGAGACGCAGGTTTCCCAGCAATATGACGAAAGTGTTCCTGATAGACAGATACAACCTTTGGTCCTTCTCCTTGGCCGAAGAAATCCGGAGTATCTACAAGCAGCCCAACTATCCAAAGCATCAACCGAACACAGTCAACGAGAACTACTCATGTGCAATGCATGCTAAGTTTGAATTGGTCAACAAAGTTTTAGCAGAGGAGCTGTTTCCAACAAAATATTTCTGCTGGCTAGATATTGGACTCTTCCGGAGTATCGCTGATGACAAGAAGACCTTCAAACTGCAGATTCCCAAAGAATGGGATCAACGGAAAGTCGCCTATAGCGCAATATCCCCCTTCAACAAACAGGAGACAATCGCAAAGGTTATTAAGAACAATATGGTATGGGTTGGAGGCGCCATGTATTTAGGAACACCTGAAGTGCTTCACAACTACACAGAAGACTACATGAATACAGTTAAGATGCTGATAAAGCAACGCTTGATGAATACGGATCAGCAAGTTATATATTCCATGTACCTGCCATCCTCACAGGTTAAACCCCGAGTCCAGATACAAACATTCTCCCGCCAGCATAGTCCCTATGATCCTTGGTTCCTTCTAGGGTACCTGTGCAGGGAGACATGGTTAAAAACCCAAACTCCTGTGAATAAAACATTCTAATAAATGGTGGCCTTTTGCCATGGTCCTATCACTTGCAATTGGCCCCCTAAACACTTATTAATTACAGAAATCTTCAGCTTAAACGTAATTTTGGGGTTTTGTTGTTTTGGGGGATTTTTTGTTGTTGTTCTTGCTCGTTTTGGGGGTTTATTTTGTTTTGTTTTGATGGGTTTTTTTGTTTTTTGTTGTTGTTTTTTTTTCTTTTATTTATTTTGTTTTATTTATTTTATCTTATTGTTTTTTTGTTTGTGTTTCTTTTTGTTTTTATTTTTTTCTGTTATGTTTTAAAAGTGGGGACGTAAACTATTGACAACCTAGATGAATATCAGCCTCTCTATTTCGTGAGTGTGACGTGCAGATACAAGATACAGTTGTCACAAGCAGAGGAGCAGGCGTATATATACTGAATTGGGCAAAGAAAACAACACAATCAAAAGAACAAAATAGGAATTCTGAACTCAACCGTTATTTTATGATATTTAGAAGTACACCACGCACAGAGAGGCAGTCTTTCAGTGTTGTCACAAACCCTAATATACAGTTCACACCTCTGAATCCAGGAATCCTTTGGTAGATCCACATGGTGACACCGAGTTGCGGGTACAGCAACGTGCAATAAACATGGACTAAATGCTGTGACTTTGTGTCCCAGTTCACCCAGTTGTGATTGGGTACCTCTTAGAATGGGAAAGCCGCAATACCTTGCTGTGTCATGTCGTACGCGTTGAAGAGTCAAACATTATGAGACAAACGTGCGTGTATAAAATAATGGCTGTCTCCATTTCACCCATCAACTTACACTATGATGTAGGGGAATGGCAATAGTGTTCTAGTCCGAGTAAAATGAAGGAGTTCAGTACAAGAGTAGTGTTACCACTGTGGGGGAATTTCATGATATTGGAGTGAATCGTCCAAAGGGAGGTAATTATGTCTATATTGCATAGACGTTCCACAAGTATATGTGTTTATACACACACACAAACACACACACACACACACACACACACACACACACACACACACACGTGTGTGTGTGTGAAAGAAGAAAACGAATTTGTTTATGTGTGTGTGTGTGATAGTAGAAAACGCCAATTAGTAAAAAAGGAGGGAGTATTGGATTTACAAAATTGATAAAATGCAAATGATGACGCCAAGGAGGGAACAGATGATGTAGAGAAATTAAGGAAAAATGTGACGATATATTCCATTCCTTTGGAAATGTTTCATCTGTATGAATATATATCGTAATACGTTGTGGCACATGCATAGGCATTGGCTACTTTTTCTTAATGTTATATGTGTGATTGATATTTGGGATATTATCCACTATGTCATGTACATATAGTTTAGTCAGTTTGAACATTTCAGTTTTCAGTACAATTTATACTGGCTCTTATTTTACCATGTTCAATTCCTTTCAATTACGGGTCAATGTTCTACCCATTAGAGTAACTGTGATGTGTTTGCTGTTTAACGCCACACACACAGTATTCCAGTTATATGGAGGTGGTCTGTAAATAATCGAATCTGGACCAGAAAATCCAGTGATCATCATCATAAGTATCGATTTACGCCACTGGGATACGATGACAAGTGTCAACCAAATCATCGAGACTGATAACTCGATCCCGCTAGTCGCCTCTTATGACAAGCATGGTTTGAGGAAGGCCAGTTGCAACCAATATGTTTGGGTGCGGATTTCAGCTTCATTAAGTTTGTGTTTTAACCGTTTACTTGATCTGTGATTCAAATTTCTTGTCAGCTATTAAAGAGACTAAAACCACTTCAGCTTGTATTTATTTCATATAAGCAATACGTTCATTTGGTAACTGACTTCAAATGAGACACATCAAGGAGGAAAGGAGCTATTTTAATAGTACTTCAATCACTGTGAGAAATGCCTGAAAGTTGCTAACCCACAAGATAATAATTCACTATAGTTGCCAGAATTTGAACGTGGAAACTAAGAAAAAGATTACAAAGATATATGATACTAAGATATTGTCAGCGTGACAAGTTTCATCAATAAGCTGCAAATGCGATGAACATTTTTATCAGGCCATAATCATGGCTTGAAACTGTACTATAGCTTAAAAAGTCGGAGAGAGTGATATTTTTTACAACATGACTCCTGACCCCATGAAAGTTCACTAGCAATGTTGGCCAGTGACTTTGTAGATTCACTGTCCCGGCTGAATTTGTATTAGCCACTTGATAGCGGACCAGTGGCTATTTCGGAAACAGATTGCTATAGTTGGTCGCAATGGACTGCCATCGCTATCGGCTATAGACTGTCACTGTCACTATAGCATGTTGCAATAGGCTATCGCAATAGTTGCTTCTCCCTCAATGGTCACCCCTGGTTCATGGTGAGTAGGTGGCTTACGGTCATGGCTGCTTCACGTCACACTGGTTTATTGGATAGTCTTGTTCCACAATTCCATCGGACATTATGAAGAGGAATAAAAACCCAGTTGTCTGATATGTAGATGTTACGTCAGGTTTTAGACCCGTGGAATCCTGCTGCCGGTCGAATCTAGCCCTACATAGATGCTGTCAACGTGTCTGAAATCAATAAACAAATTTGACTTTTCGCTGCCTTGGGGGATCCATGGTTTTGGCTTGGAATTACGGAGGTAGCTGTTTTCTGTGAGTCGTGGCGTATAACTTTTGAAATAATGAGTAGATTGTGATCATTTATAACTCATCCTGTAGGGAAACCATCTAGCTTTTGATCCGTAGGCCTCGACGGAGTCATGGTGAAATCTAACTTTGATTGAGAAGGGTGTGGTTTCGTCGTTACATACCTTTCCTTCTATATAGTACTTGGTAAGGTCTGTGTACCTATATGTCTTTCTAACACAGTTTCTGAGCCATACAAGCCCCTATGGGTCTGAGCAGGTTAGGCATGTGTATTCATATTTGCAAGATCAGCGTGCACACGATCCCAGGTTGAAATCACAAGTTGGACCCCCCATTTGTTTATTTGACATACTAACTATTCTTTGTCTAAGTTTCAAACCAAAGCACACACAACACACTACTTGGCGTTATGGGTTTTTTTCCTATCAAGAGCACCCCGTGTGCAGGTTTTAAGAACGGCCTAACTTGTTTTGTGTAGACGTCTCCGATAAATGACAGTTTAATGTAATACATTGTAATTAAACTCACTGAAAAGCAAACTATCTAGGGAGACAAACCTCACTCAACGTTGTCGCATCTGGGGGTACCTCTTCCTCCACCCTCTCTATTTTCGTCCAAAGACATGTGTTTGACGTCCTTACCCTAAGGACGACTTCAGTACCCAGTATAAAGAAATTGGGGCATAATTAAAAGATAATTATTCCCATGTTCGTTAACGCCCCGAATCGTGTTTCAATGGAAGTTGACGAGTGAGTTCATCAGCATATTTAAATATAATTTCTCACCAAAACATTGCCGGAATTTTGACAACCAGGAAGGTCAAGGTTATGTTTGAAGTCGGCCCCTGTGACCTCATATGGCTGACGTACTGTCAGCATTGCTTTTAATGCCTATCACCCATTTCATTTCTGCGACACATACTTGATTTTACAAATTGATATATGTCTGATATTCAATGTTTTATGATAAATGTCACGATATGCCGAAGCCGCAAACATAGCATGTGAATCCTCTCTTAAAAAACGCTGACCAAGCGGTTTTCACATTTCGTGTTTCAGTTATGGAAGAAATCTCGCTGATGTCAGTGTTATGGATCATTTGAAAAATGATAATTTCATACATGCAACCCCTTGTCAAGTCACACATTTCAAAGTATGTCATGAATCATCTTCATCATCATCATCGTCGTCATCATCATCATCATCTGAGTTGTTATTTTTGCTATTTTGTTATAGATGAAAGATAACATCCAGCAGAGAGTGTTCGGGTGGTCCTGGCACTGTCAGACTCATCATTAGCTCAGGGCCCTTGCCTAGTCGAACCCACCAGGACCTTTTCGGAGAATATGTAGGCTCCCTATCTGCTGATTTCATAACTATCATACTATCATCTATATACTATCATTTCTAAAGTAACATCGCTTTAAGTTATTATTATTAACATGACCAGACAAAGTGACATAAATAAATAACATAATATAAGCAGCAGGTTATGGTAGAAAGGTAACGGTACATGTGTTAACAGAAGCGTTGATTATGGTGATGGTTTTGTTGCTTTTGATTATGAAAATATATTTGACAAACTACGTTAGGGATATTGGTATTTTTATGATTGATATGTTATCAGTGTGTCCATGAAAAAATGCCTCATTATTAAAAATTTCAAAATTTGCTTGTATCCCTGACTATTTTTGTCGAGTATATTTACAAGTGTAAATACGAGAATGGTATGACTAGAAAATGAAAAACAGAACAGTTCATTTGACTCCAACATTACAAACCTTATCTAAACGATCATAAAATAGTTGTCGAGATATTTGCAATTAAACGAACAAAACACAGCTGTGTTACACGCATCAAAACAAACTACCACTGAAAAATATTAGACATATATTTCATTTTAGACATCTCTTAACATATATGTCTATACTTTCATTTGGCCGGCAATTTTGCGCACCATTTTCAAGCACGTTCTCGAGATATAGTCACAAATGTACACTCGACTTAGCCTTTATAGAGATTTCTTAATATACACTATGTTTAAACATGTCTGCTGACTGATAACTTCACAGTCTCCCTGAAATTTGACACAAAATACATGTCTATACTTTCGGTTCACGTTATGTAGATAGATGTTCTGGGCAAATATAGGCATCTGTTATCTACAACCTTCAGAAAACAACAGGGTCCAATAAGCATTTCAGTTCAACATACGATTTTCAGTTTTCCTCGACAGAAGTAATATATTCATGCATCCGATCTTTACTTTTCATTATTTCAATATAAATGCATCTTAGAACTATAGACGTAATTAGACTTCAATTCCAATCAAATGAACAATAACGATACAAATTACAGAAAGTACACTCTCGTAACAATACACATGTAATGTTTGGGATTATGTACCATATGTATAACATTGTGACCCAGTAGTAACTATCACATAATCAATAACGGTACAAACTACAGAAAATACACTCTCATAACATTACACATGTAATGTTTGGGATTATGTACCATATGTATAACATTGTGACCCAGTAGTAACTATCACATAGTCAATAACGACACAAACTACAGAAAATACACTCTCGTAACATTACACATGTAATGTTTGGGATTATGTACCATATGTATAACATTGTGACCCAGTAGTAACTATCACATAATCAATAACGACACAAACTACAGAAAATACACTCTCGTAACATTACACATGTAATGTTTGGGATTATGTACCATATGTATAACATTGTGACCCAGTAGTAACTATCACATAATCAATAACGACACAAACTACAGCAAATACACTCTCGTAACATTACACATGTAATGTTTGGGACTATGTACCATATGTATAACATTGTGTACTCATCGTAATTACACGTTAAAATGACATCAAAGAAAACCTGTATATTTTCTTCTATACAAAACAGTTCGTATCTTTGAACTGAAGTTTGCCATTGTAAATAAATCGGTTACGTCGGTCAATCGGTTACTGTAAGAGTTCATGACGTTTTCATTAAGAGGGTAGATTAGCAGATGTTTGGGTAGTACATATGTAACTCGTTATTGTGCACTTCAGTTGTTACTGTTGTTGCTATACACACTATTGTTACTATCTTTGAACTGAAGTTTGCCATTGTAAATAAATCGGTTAAGTCGGTTAATCGGTTACTGTACGAGTTCATGACGTTTTCATGAAAAGGGTAGATTAGCAGATGTTTGGGTAGTACGTATGAAACTCGTTATTGTGCACTCCAGTTGTTACTGTTGTTGCTATACACACTATTGTTACTATCTTTGAACTGCAGTTTGCTATTGTAAATTTGTCAGATAACATGAACCTGTTCATGGGGGTTTTATTAATAGTTGGAATGTTCGGTTTGATGTCCTGCTTTACAAACTGACAGTTACGACCGAGTGTACCTATTGCTTTACTCAGTTTGTCGGAATATTCCAAAATCATGAGAGAAGGCACTAGAAATGGCTGCACTTAGTGTTGTTATCTGAGGTAATCAAGCGCATGCGCCAAAATATATTTCAAAACATTGGCTTTGCTAGAAGTCTCAAACCCGCCGCCATTTTCGTTTTTCACAAACGCCAAGCTACTGACACCGACTAAAGAGGAATCTATCGTGCAACTACGACTACAACTTTGCAGACTGGTTCCTCTCTAGTTGTTCAACCATACATATAAAAGCATTTGTAAGAATTTTTCATCTGGATAAGTCTCAAACTGTGCATCCCACTGGGTTTAATGGATATCTACGTGATCATTACACAAATGAATCTTCATTTTTTCTGTGTCTCGGAACAATAGTTCAGCTTGTTATTTCTCCTGACGATATGTCTCCTTGAAGACAAAGGGTACTTCTTCCACACTCCCCTGTGGGGCTCCCCTTTAGCTCCAAGCCCTTGTACGCAAGTACATTTACACACATATATAGTGCACTCAAATACATAATAAATACTACAAAGGGTTAAAGCGTAGCATGCCTGTCACTAAAGACTTCTGTCTCCTGTGGGAGGCATTTGAGCAGTTGTTGAGATGAAGTTTTATCGATAGGCAACTTCTTTACTGCAATGCGTACGACGTTTCGGGGAAGGTACTAACACTGCTATCAAGCAAGACATCAACTACATTGAACTTGGTTTTCATTTAAAGGCATCTTGTTCTGGATTTGAACGGGATAAACACAAATAGTTCAACCGGTGGATGTACATGTAATTCACACTTTGTAAAAAACAGCATTTCAGTGGAAGCTGCCAAAACCGTCATCTGTCCAATCCGGCAAGTTGTCAACATTTGCATAAAATCTCAGTCCCATCCGTGGCTTGTACATTTATCATCAGCTCTACGATCCAGCACACTGTCTTAACCGGGTTAATTCTTCTGTACCATTGACTGCCGGTTTAGACAGCTTCCACTGTATAATCAGCATAAAAATGACTTGTCTTAGTAGCTAATTTTCATCCCTATGTAAGAGAGGTCCTAGTATGTTGATCTACCGTCAGCTGTTGGCAATATGTAACCTGTTTTATGTTGAATTTTCTTCTGTAATTAAAATCTAGTTTTACACTAGTTTTATACATACTAGAGTTACATACTAGTTTTATATTCATAAAAGACATAGTTGGTTTTACTGTCCTTCGTTGATGTTTTGTTTTGAGAACTCAGTAACGAGTAGATTAGAATTTACCTTTCATGATTCTGCAATTATTACTTGATTTTAGTCACAACATAACTGAAATATTGCCGGTGTGACTTTAAATCGTAACTCACTCACTATGTAAGGAAGACTTATGGTATAAAAGAAATATATCAAACAGAACAGCAACACTCAACTTATGCAAATGCAAAAAACAAACAAACAAAACAACAAAAAACAACAACAGAAGCATATACAGCTCAAGTATGTATGATAAGGTAAATATACTCAACGACATAAGACAATAATACAAGGATATTTACTAGTTTAAAAATATTTAATTTCTTTACATATTGAACAGAAGTGGCAAGCACACCGAAGGATTATCTTAATGCCGAACCAATACAAATGTATTGATTACGTTCACTAGTTGGCCATAAATGAATCATCATTAGTAAAACTGCCATAGACTTACAAGTTGATTAACTGTTGCAAGAATGACTTTCATAAACTGAGTAGAAGCCATTTTATTTTGATACTTTGTAAACACCTCGGAAATTAATTCATGTACGTAATTTTCTTTCTCTCTTTTCAGTTTTCTTTCCTTCTGATTTATGTCGTTTAGATAGCTGCGGTTTTCTTAAAATTCATCAGAAAATTGAATGGAAATTGAATGTGCATATAGCTGAGATGATTTTTCAGCTGGCACATAAGTATTGAAAACAATTCGAAAATTATATTTCTGAAAATATAAAGTGACATATCAAACGTAGCGCATAAAAATAATCAAGTCACACTGAATTTGATCAAATAAAATAAAATTCA
Source organism: Haliotis asinina (assembly GCF_037392515.1). Taxonomy (NCBI): domain Eukaryota; kingdom Metazoa; phylum Mollusca; class Gastropoda; order Lepetellida; family Haliotidae; genus Haliotis; species Haliotis asinina. Next base: position 22,775,070 of record NC_090283.1, read on the forward strand.
TTTACGTTTGGTTACCAGTTATGTGTTACTTTGGATTTCAATAAATACATCTTAAATCTTAGATCGGCAAGATTTTGCAACAAAACAATGAGCAAAGTTGACAATTTGTTCATCCAATTATCCACTTTAACACACGTGACATGACTCAAGTTGTCCTCGAAAATTGACTCGTCGTGTTGCCAGTGTTCATCTGTCAAGCGATGAGTATTGACCTATTGTTGCAGAAAATGCCTAGGGCCCTAGCGATTTGCAACTCTAGTGTACTCTAGTGATACAGAGATGGAGTGAAAGGCTGCACAATCTTGAAGTGACTTTCGGTACAACAAAACGACTAATTACGACTAATGATCCGTGAACAAAATACCACGAGGTCGGCATCTGGTTGTGCGTCCTTGCTTGTAAATGTTCACCTCATCAAGAAAAAGAATTTGTATAATATTGCAATGTTTGGAGTGAGTGCGTTTGTTGTTTATTTTATATTTTTTATATTTTTTTGCAATATGGTAGAAATATCACGGCGAGAAAAGGTCTTCACACATTATAACCAGGTGGGGAATCAAACCCGGGTTTTAAGCCTGACGAGCGAACGCTTTAACCACAAGGCTATCCTACTGACCCGATTGCTTGAAACTCAAGTGTATTTACAGTACATGGTCAACCACAACGAGCAGCGTCTGATTTATGGTTGTAATTAAACATCCGGAAATGGAATTTAGAGACGCTTAACATGTTCGGATCAGGCTTTGCAGTCTCGGGAAAACTGAACCATGCTTGTAGGATCAGATACTATTCTGTAGTAGGATGCGGCAACAGTTAGTAGAGTTTGGGTGCTGAGGTCACATCTTCCGTCAGAGGCACGCCTGTCAGCTGATCGACAGACGAAGGCGGTGTGGGTGGTGCAGCGGTCCATGCACTGTTGTTCAGTCACACCTGTGTAGGTAGCCATGTTGTTATCACCTATATAGTAGCCACGTATTGTAGTGTAATGAGGACCGTACTCTGTACAAGCTGCAAACAAATCAGTCATGTTGAATATTTCTGTAAAGGATATAGAAGATGCTCAGAATTAGTATTTACTTTAAATGAAGTTGGCTTTCCATCCCCCCACCCCCAACAATTGTTGTTTTCCATAGATGCCTGTCAATGGTGTTTGGTAATTGTACACAGACATGAACATATTTTCAGATAAGAGCCACCATGAGGTGCTCGCTTTATTACAGGAAATAATTTTGAATACACACAATCACAGCAAACCAACTTCAGAGGACTCTTTTCGATGTTTCAAGACAAGTGCCCATGCCCGTACATACCGGTTCGTGAAAGAGATGGAGATGGTAAATGCACCAGGTAAGAACAGTTTACGGAGCTGATACAAAAGGGATGTCCAAATATAACTGAACCCATTCGGCTTTTTACAAATTAGAAGAAATGTCATCTCATGCATACTTGAAACACATGACTTCTGTTGAGGTGAGAATGCCAGTCCGGGATCACACATGCACTCGGAGTTGACACAGACGGAGTTTCCCAAGGAACAGTCCGTGCTGTGCTGACAGGAAGATCCAATAAAACCTGAAAAAAAGCCAAATATCATGGTAAAGAATGAATTGAATGTATCTAAAAATATGAACCAGTATCTCTTGCTGCGCTTAAGATATAGAAGTTAAAATGAATAAACCTCACAAACTATAGGAAGGCTTTACAAAAGTTAAACAAAAATAGTAACGTGTAAGGTTAAATTCAAAATAGGAGTCAAGATTGCATAGCTCCCATCATCATACTATATACTTCTTGGGAGAAGGCATCATAGCCTTTAGCTTAGTATGTTACTGTTATTGCTTTGTTATCCCTGATCTGATTTATCAATAATGACTTAAATCTGCCATCCTTTGAATTATTTATGCTCACCGGAATAACTCCTTGCTTCCACAAACTTGATCTTTTTACCGTGACAGATCAAACATTGTACCTGATGTCACATCATTGCTGTAGCGTTAAACAGTGTCACGCATTATTTTCAGTGACCGGACGGTGTGAGGAAAGTCCTGCTGTTTTCAGCAACACATGAATATCACATGGTGCCTACACGTAAGAAAGCGATGAGCTGTCATTTAATGTTGCCTACCAATGAGAAAGAGTTGAGCCTTGATTATATGTTGCCTACCAGTAAGAAACTGTTGAGCCTCCATTATATGTTGCCTACCAATGAGAAAGAGTTGAGCCTTGATTATATGTTGCCTACCAGTAAGAAAGTGTTGAGCCTTGATTATATGTTGCCTACCAATGAGAAAGTGTTGAGCCTCCATAATATGTTGCCTACCAGTGAGAAAGTGTTGAGCCTCCATTATATGTTGCCTACCAGTGAGAAAGTGTTGAGCCTCCATTATATGTTGCCTACCAGTGAGAAAGTGTTGAGCCTCCATTATATGTTGCCTACCAGTGAGAAAGAGTTGAGCCTTGATTACATGTTGCCTACCAGTGAGAAAGTGTTGAGCCTCCATTATATGTTGCCTACCAGTGAGAAAGTATTGAGCCTCCATTATATGTTGCCTACCAGTGAGAAAGTATTGAGCCTCCATTATATGTTGCCTACCAGTAAGAAAGTGTTGAGCCTCCATTACATGTTGCCTGCCAGTGAGAAAGTGTTGAGCCTCCATTATATGTTGCCTACCAGTGAGAAAGTGTTGAGCCTCCATTATATGTTGCCTACCAGTGAGAAAGAGTTGAGCCTTGATTATATGTTGCCTACCAGTGAGAAAGTGTTGAGCCTCCATTATATGTTGCCTACCGGTGAGAAAGTATTGAGCCTCCATTATATGTTGCCTACCAGTGAGAAAGAGTTGAGCCTTGATTACATGTTGCCTACCAGTGAGAAAGTGTTGAGCCTCCATTACATGTTGCCTACCGGTGAGAAAGTGTTGAGCCTTGATTATATGTTGCCTACCAGTGAGAAAGTGTTGAGCCTCCATTACATGTTGCCTACCAGTGAGAAAGTGTTGAGCCTCCATTATATGTTGCCTACCAGTAAGAAAGAGTTGAGCCTACCATTATATGTTGCCTGCCGGTGAGAAAGTGTTGAGCCTCCATTATATGTTGCCTACCAGTGAGAAAGTGTTGAGCCTCCATTATATGTTGCCTACCGGTGAGAAAGTGTTGAGCCTCCATTATATGTTGCCTACCAATGAGAAAGCGTTTGAACTGTCATAATATGTTGCCTACCAGTGAGAAAGTGTTGAGCCTCCATTATATGTTGCCTACCAGTGAGAAAGCGTTTGAACTGTCATAATATGTTGCCTACCAGTAAGAAAGTGTTTTAGCTGTCATTATATGTCAAGAAGTTTGAGTTGCTCATATCAGGGATTTTTCATTGGTGTATTTGAGGGGGACTACTTCTTTTTCGGGAATTCCCAACTGTCTCAAAAATATAAATTTCACTGAATAGTGGTAACCCTAATGCAGCTACCGACAGTATGCCATCAACGATTCAAACATCACGAAAATGATATTTGTAAACGTCCACGTGCCACTTGAAAAGTTAAAACAAGCAAACGTGTATCATAGTGACGCTGACATTGTGAAATGGTCATATATGTAAAATTATAAAGATTATTCAGGCCAGGTATCCTAAACATCTTAATCACAACAAACGTATACCAGAATGATAAACAACATTCCTACACACGGTTTGTACGTATTAACATTACTTACCTTTCTCCTTTACAAACAACATATATCCCGGGGCTGATTCACTTGCAGAGTTCTCGTTAAATGCGACGGCGTAAGCTCTGCACACTGATCCTTCTGAATTCACTTGAAAGCTAACACAGGTTTTCTCTTGGAGACAGAAGATGGCACATTCATTTCTGTTCACCGATGATTTTGACCACAACAACCACCTTGAAAACATCCGATTGTCAAAAGTCGTAACATGCGTGTACTGGACAGTGACTGTCTGGCACTGTGGAATGGCTTGAATTTTACCTTGCGAAAATCGCAGGAAAAGAATCAGGATGAAGACGCCAGTTCTGTCCATGATGTGTAGATCACGTTCATTACCGCAAAGTTTTCATCGTGTCCATATAGTCTGCAAATGGATCACCGATCCGTTCATATGATCTACTACCTGTCAGTCTGCAGGCACGAAGAATCTTGCAGGGTTGTCATTTGATTTTACATGTATATACGCAGGCGCGACCAAATACACGTTGAAGTCGTTTGCTTTGCTTCGTTGGTTTGTATTCGTTATGCATCGACGCATTTGTTTGAAGTTTAAGTCTCTAAGGACTCGGGACCAGACAGTTATCGACATGCAGCAAGTATTCATCTTGAATTGTCATCTTGTAAAACATCCAATCTGCACAAAAGTCCCCTAGCAATAAATCCCACATATACACCTTAAGGAATGTGAACTACATGGATGTCTCATTATGTGCATGTCTTACACCTGTACTGGATGAAGTCTCTCTCTCTCTCTCTCTCTCTCTCTCTCTCTCTCTTTGTCTGTCTGTCTGTCTGTCTGTGTCTCTCTCCCTCTCGCTCTCTCTCTCCCACCACACCGTGACTGGAAATAAATTAGAGATTCATGTCACCTAAACGTAGAGTATAAAATCCCTGTGGACGAAAAAAGTAAAACCAGCTGGAATATCATTAATTCAGATGTAAAACCAAGCATGAGGATCTAAAACTTTATACGAAACATTAAGCGTTAGGCATATTGCTGACATCCGAAGGTGAATCACCATACTAAGGGCTATGATTAAATCAGTCTCTAGATAGAAATTATGAGCTGTCATGGACTGAGGAACAGTAAAGGTCCAGGTTATAAATGGTCCTCAGCAACACCTGCCTGTCGTAAGAGGCCACAAACGGGGTCGGGTGGTTAAGCTTGGCTGATCTGGTTGACAGATGCCATCGTATCGTACTTGCTCATGTTTTTGTATCCGATATGCTCATGCTATTGATCACTGGATTCTTTGTGTTGAATGACAGATAAGTGTAAACAAACATATATGTGTACTTCAAAAACTGAATTGCATCTTGGATGTTTGTCACTAATGCTTTAAAGTATGAAATGCCCTGAAATGTCTTGAAAATGGAAAGTTTAATGAAACAACAATAGAGCAAGATTTTTATGACGCACTTTGAAATCATCGACGAAAGAGTATACGCAATTATACGGAAGCATGAAAAATGTAGACAGCAAACTCAAGGACGGAACTAATAATTTACTACTGGCCATAAGATAAATAATGACTGCTAGAAAGTTGATGGAACCACTCATCAATCTTGTAACGCTGGAGTTGTATTTTCTTCCCCGTTTCCTGCTCTGTTTTAGACCCGAAGAAGTTGAAGGAGAACAGCATTGTGCCACCTCTCTTGAGAATGAGAAACATACGGGGCCATCGTCTGTTGAGCACAGTGAAAATTTCCGTTACTTTCATAGATTCATGAAGCGTTGACATCATGAACAGTTTTGCTTCCACCTCATATAATTAATGCATAATGACTCCCTGCTCAAACGTTCACAATAACACAGTAGCTGTGCGTTTAATACCTGTATCGCAGGCATATATTGATCCACATTTCCTCTTATCGATTAAGATTGATGACATTTCATTATTGTTACGACGTAGTAAGCAGCATCATAGCTGTGTGGCGGCGTGCTGTAGTACAGGTCAGACAACACAGTAATGACTCCCGCATCTCTCCTTATTGATTAAGACTGATGACATTTATATATTACTGCGAAACACTAAATAACACGAGAGGTGAGTGACGGTGGGCTGTAGTACAGGTCAGACAACACAGCAATGACTCCCTGCTCAAAATTTCACAAGAAGACAGTAGCTGTGCGTTTAATACCCGTACCGCAGGCATATATTGACTCACATCTCTTCTTATTGATTAAGATTGATGACATTTCTTTATTGTTACGACGGAACACTAAATAACACGAGAGGTGGGTGACGGTGGGCTGTAGTACAGGTCAGACAACTCAGTGATCAACATCATTAGCGTAGGGCCACGAACTTGGTTTGCTATGGCATGTATCAGCCTAGATAGTGAGTCTGACCACCCAGTCCATTAGTCGCCTCTTACGGCACCATGCTTTCCGATCACAACTGATAGATAACGGTTGACGGAAAACTATCAGAAGTGACAGTCACTGTATCGATTTCACCTTCACGACTTTTGACCATAGTTTCCGTTATTGCCCTCACTCATGAACACAGTCTGTAAATTTGTCACCCAACACTTCAGGACCTTTCACCGATCACAGGTGTGCTTGACTCAAACTGGGAGACATCATTTTTACAGGCCGCATTGGAAATTGCTTAGTGCGGCGTTAAACAACTTTTAAACAAAGCAAATAGCAAAACCAGAAAATCTATGTGGGAACATACATTATAGTAGAGTTTCAGTTACCAGTTGAGAGGACATTGTTGGGAAGTAGTACGGACATATAATCCCATAGTCTGTCATGGCACTGTACATGTGTTGATTAAATTGTCGCCATTCGATAAATAAGCAACGGAAAAATAAACAGAAATTATGTGATTGTAAGGAAGATGATTTCTCATTGGGGCTAAGGAAAATTAGATTCATGAAAATTATTAACATGTAAGTGTAAGGGAATTACATCAAGTGTCCTAATATATCTCGCAAGGGTCTGTAGTTTCTTTCTTCAGAAAAGCTGGCGTTCCAACTCCTGAATCAGTCGTTGTCGTGTACCAACAGCACAGAAAACACCACAGATATCATATATCGATAAGCCCTTTTATTACATCAGAGAGAATGTGTCACAGTTTCCTGAATGTCGTTAACTCCGGAATTATACTGAAAGCAAATTCGGATAATATTTACTTCAGAAATGAAACCAGATACATAAACATGATTGTTTTAAGAAGCGCTTTATTTTGACAGACTCGGGAAAATCCGGATAGAATCGATCGCTTGCAAGGTATGCTTGCTGACTGTGTGCGAGTTCAGAGTTTAAGCGACTTTGGCAGTATTGCAGGCATATCGTGACTAGAACAAGTTATGAATTCATAACCGGCGAAGATCTGGGTTAGAATTGGTCTTCAGCAACCCAAGCTTGTGGTGACAGGCGACTAACGGGATCGAGGATCAGGCTAGCTGACCTTGTTTACACATGCCATCGGTACCCAATTTTGCGTAGATTGATGCTCATGCTGTTGACCACTGGACTGGCTGGTCCAGGCTGGATTATGCACAGACCGCTGCCACATAGGCGGAATACTGCTGTGTGCGGCGTAAAACTAAATTCACTATCTCGCCCACTCACTCATTTATAAACTCAAAATACAGACAGTTTAAAGTATTACAGATAGTACCAAGTTATATATATATAGCCAACAACTGCAGCTTGTAATTAGGGACACTGGGAACGTACAGTTCAATTGCTTCGTGCATGAACCAACCTGGATTTGCGCCATCCGTTCAGCTACTAGCAATATTAGACAATCTAGCAATGATTTAAAATAATACATAAACTACGGTAAAAGAATTTATTTTAAATGTTTTGGACGTCCGGAACTATCGGTGTGGTTAAATAGTCGAGTAATGGGGTCGTGTGACCGTTATTATTATCCCAAATCGATGCCACTGAACTGAATCACTTGATTGTCTGGTCCAGAGGAGATTAGTTATAGCCCACCATCTGTTTCTGTAATATTGCTTGAAACACCAAACAAAACATTTACATTATTCAGATGACTGTACACTGAATTATCATATGTGAAATATTTTCTTCCGGCGTGGTTGCCTACATGATTTACCTTTGATGAGTTTTCCGTGGACCTCGACTTCGCAGATGGTGAGATAATCATGGTTTGGTGGTATAAAATGTAACATCACGTATCGACCCGTTGTCGAGGGTTTGCAGACTAGAACCTCAGGCCTTGACAATCGTCCTTTCCTCTGTGCGCATGTCATTGACCGGGTAGTGCTGGTTTTCATGGGGTTTTCTTTAAATACACGGACTTCCAGATCGTGGAATCTGTACGCTGACATCAAAACACCACACTGCCAGAATCAGCAGTCAACGTACATGACAGTTTAGCATCAAGAAGTTTATTTCCGGGAGAAAATATATAATAAGGAAATGAAAGATCATGCTGGACATAAACAATGTTAATATATGTACTCTTAAAAAAAATAAGAATTGTAAATTTGTAAGAGACAAATGAAAGAATGGAAATGCATTAAAGCGGTATTGCAGTGTGACAGAAGAGAGTATAACCCCCAACGGTTGAAGGGTGAGATGGTATAATTGTTAAATGCAAAGTGGTTTGGAACAGGGATGCCCACGACCACCAATACTGGTAAAATATTCATTAACTACACGTTTTCAAAAGAAGTAGACGGAATTTACAGTTTTAACTATCGATTCAAAAATGGGAGATTTATTGAAGATGCTGGGAAATAAAGAATGGCAACATTATTATCAAGCACTTACTATAACCATCTGTCCGTCCATAAAGGGTGACGTTGTGAACGTCATATTGTCCCTGCAAGTCAACCATCCACCAAGGCTTCCGCTCAGATGCATGAGAAGTAAAGCATTGACCTGCTCGACGATTACCGCCCTTGTCACCGTCGACCACGTGTCGAGGATTAGAGAGTCCGTCGAAGTCTTTACATCCGTATGCAGGTTTCCCGAGCGCCAAATTTTTGGTGTCTGGAAAAAGTGAGCGGGTATAGTTTTACGCCGCACTCAGCAATATTCCAGCTGTATGGTGGTGGTCTGTAAATAATCGAACCTGGACCAGACAATCCAGTGATCAACAGCATAAGCATCGATCTGTGCAACTGGGAAACGATAACATGTATCAACCAAGTCAGGTAGCCTTTCCACTCTATCACGTTAGTCGCCTCTTAAGACATGCATAGTCACTTTTTTTATCAAGCGGTTTGGAAAAACGATTTCATCATAAGGGCTAAATACTTCCGTGCCACTGTTAAGTTTCATTTCGTTCTTGTTCGTTGAAAGATCGATTTAATTGATAATTTTTTATTAATATGATCTGTGGATAGATGTATTTTACTGATTGGTAGTTTAGGTTAGTACCTTTGATTGTTAGTACACAAAGTACGTAAGTCCCAAAACTTCCAGTGTCAACTGAGCTCAATCAACCTTTCTATTCGAATTACCTTTCTTATTTCAAATTTCGGCTACAATCGCCAGCAACTGAAGGGATGATATGAATCCAGTTAGGGTCTATGGAGGTAGCAAAAGTACTGAAAGTCCCCTTCAGTTCCTTGCGATCAATAGTTTTCTGCTTTTCAAGATATATGCTAGCCAGTTTTAACTCATTTTGTGATAATCTAGTAACTGTACTGTCTTTCGCTGACAGGGTTGTAAATAGTATATATATATATGGGTTTAGAATCCGTTTTAGTAACCATATGGCTGACCCATTGCCTGTATCACTTCATCGATTCAATTCTTGGGCGTAGTGAAGACATTCTTTTAACCAATAGGCGACTACGTAACGACCAGAAATCAGAACAAGTCTAGGTACCGCTTGACGATTGCTTGCTTTTTTGTTGAACGCCGCCCTCGGCAATATCTCGGCTATATGGCGTCCGTCTGTAAACAATCGAGTCTGGACCAGACAATCCAGTGATATATGAGTATTGATCTACACAACTAGGATACGGTAACAAGCGTCAACCAAGTAAGCATGTCTGGCCACCCAATCCCGCCAGTCGCCTTTTACGACAAGCATAGGTTGCCGAAGACCAGCTCTTACCCGGATGTGCACGGGTTATCACCTCTAGAGATAGCCCAGTCAGTCTGAGATTTAACCTTGAGTGCGTTTACCCAATTTCAGTGCCTTCACGACTTTGTCCAACTTGGTGTTGATATCTTGAAGCTTGGTCTCAGTTTCTTCTTGTCGCAACCCAACAGACTCCAGTTCTGATTTCATCTCTGAAACTGAAGGGCGTAAATATGCTATAGTTTAATGCGTGTGAATTGTTGATTTGTTCCCTCTGAAATGATAACACAGATTAGGAGGTAAACTGTCAAGGTATAGTGAGTCGCATTTAGCAATATTACGGTCGCGGACACCAGAAATAGGGCTTCACACATTGTGACCATGTAGGAAATCAAACGCGGGTCTTCGAACCTTTTCACCACGTGTTTTCGATATTTTCTCGAAGTCCTGACAAATTAATATGATTGTTCGGCCCCTAAAATGATACAGAAAATATCATCCTCAAAAAGACTTTTGTACAAGTGGATTAATGCATGTATTCCAGGGACGTGTATCTATTTGATATCAGAAGACAGATGGACAAGATCATAGGCGTTACAAAAACTTAAGTTTTATATTTTCCAGTTTGTAAAGAGCAATGATAACACGAAATCTTATCGGCTTCAGTGATAAAGCGATTGGTGACGTCATGCCATTGTTATGAGAGAGTTCTCTGCCAAGTATCCTTATGTAATTTCATTGTGATGAGGCAATTATCTGTCAAGTATCCTTGTGTAATTTCATTGTGATGAGACAATTATCTGCCAAGTATCCTGATGTAATTTCATTGTGATGAGACAATTATCTGTCAAGTATCCTTTTGCAATTTCATTCCTGCGTTATCGCCCGTCACTGTTTAAGAAATCGTTTTATCATAGGCACCTACGTAAACAATATAATGATAAAGAGTTTAAGTTCGTTGCCGGAAAAAAGATGCATACAAAATTACTCTTGTACGGTCTTGAATGTTTAGAAGGAAATAAGAAGCCTAAGAGACGATTACATGTGCACCTTGCTCTGCTTTAGTATCTGATTCCACGCTTTGCATCTGCTTTAGGATTGTATCAATCTTCTTTTCATTTACTTCTTGTCGTGACTCCACAGAAGCAAGATGGGAGTGGACCTCTGAAACTGGAAACATGTCACTCATGCTATACTACTATCAATGCATTTTCTACCTGTGAAGATCCGGGATAGAAAAGGTCTTCACTAACCTATATTTGTCGTAACAAGCGACTAAGGGGACCGAGTGGTCAGTCACGTTGACTTGGTTGACACATGTCGTATCTCATTTGCGTAGACTGATGATCATACTAATGATCACTGGATTGTCAGGTCCAGACTCGAGTTTTTACAAACCGGAATATGGTTGAGTGCAACGTTAAACAACAAACCCGCTAATTAAAACATTTTCATTTAGCGGTGCAGTTTGGCAATGTCTTAATCGACAATACTCGACTAAATACCCAAACGGTGTCATCTGAGGTCGAATACGCAATCAGTCTCCAAGGTCCTGAGTAATGTGACCCTCAGTTGCTGGCGATCCGTTTTATACTGCTTTGTGCACGTTAACAAAGTCGTTTCATGAAAACATGCAAGTTTTACCTAAATATATGTGATACTGTCGTGAATTACTACTCTTCGAAAAGATTTCTAATTTTATTGATCTTTAATATGATGAATAATTGATCTCGGAACGATGGCTGAAATATTGCCGATGTGACGATGTATATGAACTCTCTTACTCCAAATTCAAACAGTTATTTCCAGTATGAAGGCTCTCCGTAAAAAAAATCTCTGTGTCTCATTAGTATTAATTATTCTGAGTGAGTGAGTTTTACGCCGAACTGAGCAATATTACAGGTACATGTCGGCTGTCTGTAAATAATCGAGTCTGGACCAGATAATCCAGTGATCAACAGCATGACCATCGATCTTCGCATCTGGGAACCGATGACATGAGTCAATCAAGTCAGGGAACCTGACCACCCGATCCCGTTAGTTGCCTCTTGTGACAAGCATAGTGGACTTTTATGGCAAGCATGGGTTGCTGAAGGCCTATTCTACCCCGGACCTTCACGGATCGGATCTTCTGAAAGTACAATGTTAACTATATAAAAGATTGCATGTTTAATAAACGATGATTTTTTTGTTTGGCACCTTCAAGTCATCACGCTATAGGATTTCATAATTCAGGTGTGTTTTCTCACAGCCGAGCTATAACTTGATTAAACATTTCATGTCATGGTTGCACTGCCGTTGAAGTCTTTCGCGAACGATCCTCACTGACACATAGATTGGTGCGGAAATCGCTTCTAAAAGGTTGTCAGAAGCAAATGACTCCATGTTGTGCTCAATTACCTCTTGGCATTAACGAGGCTATAAATATATGCACTTCCTTACGAGTAAATGTGTTTTTCGAGGTTTGACTCCGTATGTCCAACTCCAAAATGGCCATGTTCTTCTACATTCAACAGGTTCAGAAACAATGAACAAACGTCTTCTCTGGTATTATATCTTCTCACGACATTATTCAAGCGTGATCTACAAATAATAATGTCTGGTTTATCTTTAGTGTCCAGGAAGGATTGTTTTATTTTGTTTGTCAAGTGGGGATTATGTTGTCTTGATTGTCCAGGAAGGATTGTGTTGCATTGCTTGTAAAATAGAGATTATGTTATCTTGTTTTTCGAGTAAGGATTGTGTTATATTGCTTGTAAAACAGAGATTGTGTTATCTTGATAGTCCAATAAGGATTAAGTTATCTTGTTTTTCGAGTAAGGACTGTGTTATATTGCTTGTCTAGTAAAGCTTATGACACCTTGATTGTCCAGTAAGGATTGTGTCACCTTGATTGTCCAGTAGGGTGTATGTTTTCTTGATTCTCCAGTAATGATTACGTTATCTTCAATGTCCAGTAAAGATAACACTATCTTGAGTATCCAGTAAGGAGTATGTTATCATTATTTTCCAGTAAGGATTGTTATCTTGATTGGCTGGTAAGGAGTATGCTGTCTTGATTGTCCAGTAAGGAGTATGTTATCATTATTTTCCAGTAAGGATTGTTATCTTGATTGGCTGGTAAGGAGTATACTGTCTTGATTGTCCAGTAAGGAGTATGCTATCTTGATTGTCCAGTAAGGATTGTGATAAAGGTCACTTGTGCTTTTAATGTCTGTGTGCATCCCCCACGAAAAAGGCACTGTTCTAGGGATTAGTGTCATAAACTATAACATTGTGTACACAAGTTTCGTTTAAACACTTACTTTTATTGAAGAATTTCGTGTCTATTGGCCTTTTCATTTGCGTATCGATGCTCATGCTATTGATCACTGGATTGTCTGATCCAGACTCGATAATATAGACCATCGCCACATAGCTCGAATAATGCTGATGCGGCGTAAAACTTAACTCACTCACTGATTTGTACGATTAAGTATTGAATTGCCATTGGCGTATCTTCATGTCACAGTGCACAGCTCTTCATCCCACAATGGCTGGATCACGTGATGATATAAACTGACCAATGAGGCGCTGGATTTCCAGACGAGCATTTTTCAAGTCAACACTGTCTGAAGTGGAGGATGGTAATATTGCTGCCACGTGACCGACGCCTGCAACATAATAAGGGACCGTTCATAATTTATGGCTAGTAGAGTTGGTAGGGGGTTGATGGTGATTTTAGGGTTTGGGTGCGATGTTGGGTTGGGTGGACACAACCTTGTATAAAAAAAAGAAAGCTTAACAAATAGCGGTAGGGGAAGGGGGTCACTGATGGTGATAGCCCACATGCATTCATATTTGACATTTTGGGTGGAACCAGCGCTAGAATGTACAACAATTCCGATAAAACGTCTCCAAATAAATTGAACGATTTTCTTTTTGCAAACTCAACATTAACAGGGAAGCATTCGCGTCATTTTATCAAGTTGACTTTTAACCATTTTGGCGGACGAGAGAGACTGATCGTCTCTTGCTTACTGTTTCCATTTGCCATCAAATATGTTAATTCATTGCAACTCAACAGCGTAACCACTTCAGATGGATCAATGAGCAGAGTTTTAGAGCTTTCAAGATGCTGGCACTCAGTCACAGGTTCAGCTAGCATCGTTGCAATTGCACCCCAGTGACTGGTTCTAGGATGCAAGGCATTTGGGTGAAATTATTCGCTTGTCACGCCAAAGATTTGGGTTCGACTTCCGAAATGTGTGAAGCTCATTTTTGGCGTCCCTCGCCGTACATATTGTTCAAATACTGCTACTGTTACCTATACTAACCCACCCACTAATTGCTGTGAACATGGCAAGTTAAAATATCTTGATTGTATATTCTTAAATAAATAAATATATGTGTGCAAGAAATGTTTATGTTTGTGTTTCATTTACTCCAGCCAACCTGCTGTTTTTGCATCGCTTGGTAGATCAAGGTCAAGGTCGTCAGTCGTGAATGACGAACGCACACGAATCGCAGCCGATTGAAGTACATACTTGTATGTAAACCAATTGTGGCTTAGAAATAATTGACTGGAGCACGCACACAGATGCCATCTATCCAGCGTGTTCTGGTGCAGGATTCCTGTTGGGAATATTTACCATAGAGAGCTCCTCAAGATCGGCGTTGGGTTGGAATGTTCTGTTTTTATATCGATTTGTTTATCTATAGCTGTTATGTTTGATATTTAATTACTACTTTAACATTTATATCTCTGATGTTTTACAGTTCTGTAGTTGGTTTTACTGTCCTTTGCAGACAGGTTTCAATAATGTATCTTTAGTTTTTGACAGATATGTAAGTCCCAAAACAATTCAAGAAAATTTAAACATACTATTATTTTTAAACTGCAGTATATGTGTTATTTTAATTTATAGCTAGGGTGTCAAAATTACTAAGATCTGAATGGATGGTGTAAATCCAACTATTGTCCATGCAAGTAGCAAAGTCACTGTAAGACCCCATGGTCCTAGTATGGTGATCTACCTTCAGTTGATAGCCTGATTATATGCTGTGCTGTCTTCTATAATTAAAATTAAATCAATTAAAATTAAAATTAAAACGTTTTAGATTTCATAACTGGCTTTGCGTTTCTATCGGTGATAATCCAGTTGTTTCACTGTCCTTCGTCGATAGTCGTTTGTAATTTAAATCCATTAATGATCACAGTATTTTCATATGTTACACAGGCAGGAAATTACATCAAAACACTAACCACATTTACACATGTGAAATACATGCAAATGAAGAGCTGATCGTTCGTTAATTTTAATACCGTTTTAAACGTGTGTAAATCTGACAGTTTAGATGGATATGTGGGTTTTTAACGTTGTTTATAAGGCCGCCGGATGACACTTATATTTATTAACGTTAGTATATTTGGGAAATACGCTCATTTTGTGTGATGGTATTAATCCAGGTAGGGTCCATAAAAATACTGTAAGTCCCCATGATCCCAAGTATGGTGATCTTCCCCAAAACAGTACACTGTTTTGACCAAATATAGCATTCAACCTTTAAAGACACATGCTATCTAGTTTTGACTCAATTTGTAATAATCTAGTAATTATGATCTAGTAATCCTTCTTTGACATGGTTTTATGATATATTACGTGTCTGCATTGTGGATATAAAAGTAGTTTTAGTCACTATATGGCTGAAATATTGCCGATTCACTTTAGATTTTTACTCACTTGTAGCTAAATAAGTAGGTTGAAGATGGTATTCATATGTCATGAAATCATTCAAAATAAAAACTAGACATGGGGACAAAGGGGTTCACACAATAATTCGATTCTTCGACGTGGTGATCACATGCTTACGTGACCATAAATAATTATTTGAACTCACTGACATACCTTTGACAACTACGGCGTATGCCCTGGGGTTAGGATTTCTGGTGAAGCCATACTTGATCCATGGATCATCTGTTCCTTGCGTGTAGATGACGTTGGTTACCCGAATGTCAAGGCCGCCGTAGTTCATGATGATGTCGTCATGCCCACGTTTCACCAAGGACTGATTGAACGCCGGACCAAACATACCTTCACATATTTTGTAGTAGTAACTGTAAAAATACAAATCAAGTACATAATTCATCATTACACCTTTTCTGTATCAATGCATTTAAACGATTCATTTGAACCAAACACAGAACAGAATCCATTCACTGGACTATTCGTCAAGATGACGTTGTAATGCGGCGATGTCGTATCAGACATCAGTCCTATACCCATACCATGAATCGTCCTCGTTTACAGAAAATCCATATATGCCTAGCCATCGATCATTTTGTCATAGTAAAGAACATTTTCAAGATGACCAGTTTTGCCATGATTAGGAGAGCTTTGGTTGAAATACCAACAAGTTCACTCCTGGGTCCCTAATACAAAGCTGTCTTAGGAGTCCACTATATAAAGTAAGGGTTCTATGATAATCTTTGCGTTTTGCGTCCTTGGGCGTTGCTACCCTTATCCAACGAACATCACAGTCGTGCGTCACTGTTTATGTTATACTGGGGCGGTCAGGTAGCCTTCTGGTTAAGCGTTCGCTCGTCACGCTGAAGAACCGGGTTTGATCCGCAGATGGGTATAATGTGTGATGCCCATAACTGTTGTCCGCCGTGATATTGCTGGAATATTGCTAAAAGCGGCGTAAAACTAGACTCACTACTCATTACGTTGTCCTACATATATTCTGACAAATCGTGACTGATATACCGATAAGAACCATGCTAGTTAGCATTTCTGTTTATATAGTGTTCTAGGATCGACCGCGAAAAACAATACCTATTTACGACAGGTTGTCTGTTACGAATATAAGGTGAATGGGGGTTTGTTTTTAAATGAAATTTAGGATGTGTACTCACTCTTCACTTACTGCGTTCCCAAGAGGCTGCCTATCTGACGTTGTCGCCACGAACACCCCAATTTGGGTGCATTGTTGATATCTCCACTGACGAACTGGAATTTCAAATTCAACATAAAGTGATGTATTTCAGTTGTTTCAGCATTTCAACTTTTATTTCTATTTCTGCTAATCTGGTAATTAGCAACTAATTTACAACTTTCTTAGTCACGAAACAGCTGCACAATGCCGATGTGACTTCAAATGTTCACTCACTCGCAAGCGGGAAACATCGACAACATTAAGGACGAGGACCTCGTTGTGTGTATTTGTCTCCTTAACTTTATGTCCTGTCCTTACATTATGCAAACCAAAGACAGACAAGATACTGATAGAGATATTTGAATGAAAATATATACACAACAGGAAACAAATGAATTGAACTTTTCCTATCACGATCCTTTAGGGAAAAAAGTGTTGGTAAACAAACAAGTTGGTAAAGTGCCAAGTTGGTAAACCCAGTTACTTATTGTAGTGGTTTGCAGTTTTGGGAGTGAACTGAAAAAACTTATACTTAATGCAAAAATCTCTGTATGAATAGATGGCGCCTTTGTGTAAGTGGTCAACTTTAGTTAACACATGTTATATGCGGTATTACACCTTTTTCATTTAAGGATAGACTAGACTGTGGTACTAGACTAGACTCGGTTCCAATAATTCTAGGGCGTCTTAACCGCCCTCGAAATATCGGATTTACTGAGAAATGACATTTCCAATATCACACATGTTACAGAAGAGTAACCGCACTTGAAAATCCATCATTGTTCTCGTAGTTGATGACGCTTCCTGTGCTGACAAGGGAGGCGAATGTTGTGTTGCGGCACTGATCTTTCTGTACTGTATAGTTCTGGTTGTAGATACGGGCATACTCAGCAAGGCGTTGTAGAGGAGATCCCGTGGTCTTGTCGGTCAGCACGTTGCACATTGAGGATATCGTTTGATTTGGAATAAGCATCTACAGAATATACACAGGACCAAATCAAACATGGGTGATCGGGTGAGTTTGATTTTAAGCTGCTTTTTGCAATATTCCCGCAATATCACGGTGGGATACACCATAAATGGCCTTCAGGCATTGTACCCATGTGGGAAAACGACCCTGAATCTTCGGCGTGACGAGCGAACGCTGTAAACACTAGGCTACCCCACCGATGAACATTAAGCATGGAGTGCACAACATCTTTGAGCAATCTCGAGCCTCTCAGCGGCACACACCAACACATACATCGAGGTTTGCATTAGAAACTGGCATTGACCAGCACAAAATCACTACTCTCAAGCACGTCCACGCACCACGGCAGGTTTTGTCTTTGGAATGAACTCAATGCAGCCCAAAACACAAATAGCTTGCACATACACACGCACAAACGCTTTCGTGCACATAGGCTATTTTATTAAACGGAAAGCATCATGATCTAGTAGACTTCAAAGTACGCACATCCATTGTTTGAACTTGAATGTATCCAGAGATACAACTAGTATCTGGTGTCGCCCTCTGTGATATTGCTGGAATATTGCTGGAATGCCTGTAACTATGTAAGAAAGTAAGTAAACATGGGAATGAATAAAACAAAATGAAAAATATCTGACTGAACTGTTTCAACATCTGCATGAACATACCAGTGTGCCTGGGTTGATGTTATTGAACTGTATTGTTGATACAATTGGAGTCACTAGATCCATCATCAGATTTTCAACATCCAGCCGGTTTGTCTGGTCAAAATTACAAACCCTAAACAGACAAGGAAAAGCACTATGATGTCATCATAAATGTTCACATTATGCACTAGGGCAGCTCGTCAAACCCAATGTCTGATTTCGTTTCGTCATACGGGTACAGAAAGTGAAGCGAGTTTCTGTTGTTCACCGCCATGTCACATTAGCTTCATACCTTCATACAGTGATACATGCATTTGTCCACTAAGTAATGGCGTACCAAATTGTATTACCCGCCCGGTTACATGCAAGATGCACTTCAAAGTACCCCGCTGCCAATGGCAACTTATTCGGTATTTCGTGGTAGTACTTCTTTATCTCGAATAACATTGAATCACGCATGATGCACGGGATTTACCGATGTTTCGCGAAGGCATATCGATTGAAGGGAGATAACTCTAAATCTGTTTCTTGTGTCGCTTGCAAAATCAAACGGTGGCTACGACAAGATTTGCCTCGCATTCGAATAAATATGAATTTTGACAAAACGTTCAAATGTAGTCCCTGTGAATATTAAGAAAGGAATTACACCGCGGCGACTTTATTAAGACAATACCTGCGGAATAAGCAGCTACATTTCAAGGGGTACTCACGGGAGAAAAACAATAACAAACGAAACCACCAGTCCACGGAAACTGCTCCGCATCAGTGCCCCTTTAAATCGTTTGATTCACACGGGTTGGCTGAAGTGTACCACCCAATACACAGGATTCAAAACAATTCAAAATCAACACTGGTGTGTTCGGTAAGATAAATATGTTGTTCATTGGTCCCCCGGGGCCCACGAGTTGATGTACCTCGATATTTGTTTATGTTCCATAGCATGTAACATAAACAAACATCGAAGACACATCAACCCATGCACCCCTCGTGACCAGAGAACAACTTTTACTATACGTCTGATTTTCCAACACAGTTTATCTTAACTCACACATAAATGTTGCTGTCTGTTTGGCTGAGCGCTCATCTATTGTTTTCAATGTACCCCGTGTACCAACGAGGTGCATTGCATAGCAACTCATTCGGTACTTCGTGGTAGTTGCTCTTTTCATCTCGAATAGCATTAAATGTCACATGATACACGGAAATTACCGATGTTTTGAGAATGGAAATCGAAGGAAGGGAGAAATCTCTAAATCTAAATTTTCTTGTGTCCGCAGAATCTAGCGATGGCTACGAAAACATTTGACTCTCTTTCCAATAAATAAATTTTGACAAAAACGTCCAAATGTAGTCCGTCTGAGTATTAAGTACTAAGACAATACCCAGAGGAGAAAAGAGTAAGATGCAAGATTCGATGTTTGATTGACACAGGTTGGCTGAGGTGTACGATCAGATACCCGTGCTTCAAACAGTTCAAAATTAACAAAACTGAGGCGTGTTCGGTAAGATAAATACGTTGTTCACTAGTCCCTCGGGGTCCACGGTTTGATATACCCTCGATGTTAACAAACATCGAGGGTACTTCAAGTCATGATCCCATCGTGACCAGTGAAGAACGTATAATATGCCTCTGGTTTTCCATCACAGTAAGTTTATTTCCTAACTGTATGTTATGACGTCAGAATGATAATGACGCTGTCGCAATGGTACTTGTCTCACTCGCGGAAAGCTGTTTCTAAAAATCAGTTCTCGAATTACCCTCACCTGAATAGATTCTGCAGAGTCTTCACTCCAGAATCCGTTTTCAGAATTTCCCTAACTTTATCAAAAGCTGCAGACACAGTCTCGTAGCATCCTGGCACAATGCGCATGTCTTCTCCGGCCCCTACTAAATATTCTGGAATAGAAGCAAAGGAATTGTTTTATGGAACGTGTACATGTAATTTCTTGGTCGAGACCTAAGTTCACCTGAAAGGGAAAATGTCAGACGAATCGTGATACCTGATATCATTTTAGATCAACAGTAGTTTCATGTGCGATTGAACAATAGTTCCATGTGCCAGTGGGCAATAGTTTCATGTGAGATTGGACAATAGTTTCACGTGTCATTGGGCAATAATTTCGTGTGAAACTGGGCAATGGTTTCATGTGCCAGTGGGCAATAGTTTCATGTGAGATTGGACAATAGTTTCATGTCAGATTGGACAATAGTTTCATGTGCCATTGGACAATAGTTTCATGTGATACTGAACAATAGTTTCACGTGTCATTGGGCAATAATTTCGTGTGAAACTGGGCAATAGTTTCATTTGCCATTGGGCAATAGTTTCATGTAATACTGGACAATTTGTCGCCACCTGGAACTGAAAGTATCGTTTGTACTTCCTCCGTTGTTCTTTTGATCGTGTACCTGTTCAGTTTCATGATATTTACAACCACTCATGACCTTGTATTGTCCTAATTTCAAGTCTTATTTTAGAGATATATGCTGGTTTTATTTCTTGATATTGCGATGCTCTAGTCGGTTTCATTGTCCGTCGATGTCACGTTTCTATAATTTACCCTAAATTATTATGTAACGCAATTACATGTTCTCGTCACAATATGGCTGAAATACTGCCGATTTGACGTTAAATCTAAACTCACTCCCTCACTACAAACCACTCTTGGCCCTTGAAGATCCGGGTTTAGAATTGCTCTTCAGCAACTCATCCTCGCCGCAAGGGCGGTCATCCCCACTAGCTTGTTAAATGTCATAGTAAATCAATTAATGAATTAAAGCTAATGAAGTTACTCGAAAATGATCACTCGATTATTTAGAGCTGTGAGCGGTGTGAAACTAACAACAATCAAACAAACTGCATCAGTCTTAATTGGTCAGAGAAAATGGGATTCAATACGCAAAACTGCAGCGTGGGCTTTTAAAGTTGAGCTATTGTCTAGTGCTGAACTCATGTCCTCGTATCCAAATTGTGCAGATCGATGCTCATCCTTGTCATCACGGGATTGTCTTGTCCAGACTCTTATACACAGAGTCGCCGCCTTATAGTTGGCATATTGCTGAGTGTGGCGTTAAACAACAGACCAACAAATCGATCTTCCTTACAGCCCAACAGAAATATGTCAGTCAGATCTCCGACACATAATGCCAGGCACACATTCACAAGAAACTGTTATCCAGTCTCGAATAACATTAACGTGGAAACGGAACTGACCCAATGTGGCACTGCTACAAATTATTTGTTGGTGCATTACCATCTTGAATTAGAGACCAACTGGGACAAGACCGGGACGTACCCGTTTGGGGGAGCACAGTGTCCTATCCTTCCTCACGTCCACCCGTTGTTTATACGTTACGTCAAGCACGTTTAGCTATTGGCTCCACGTTACGTCAGGCACGTTTAGCTATTGACTCCACGTTACGTCAGGCACGTTTAGCTATTGGCTCCACGTTACGTCAAGCACGTTTAGCTATTGGCTCCACGTTACGTCAGGCACGTTTAGCTATTGACTCCACGTTACGTCAGGCACGTTTAGCTATTGGCTCCACGTTACGTCAAGCACGTTTAGCTATTGGCTCCACGTTACGTCAAGCACTTTTCGTGTACGCTTTGACATACAACAAGATCAGGTTCTGTACTGAACGTAAATAACTGTGGTACGCGTCTTCATGACAACATGAAATCCGTCCAGTCACGGGATCCCACTCGGACATATTAAAAAAATAGGAAATATGCTGGTGATACGTTCTAACACGACTACCGTTGCGGGTAACTTGGACTCACCTGGAGCAATCGTTGGCACAGCGAGGGGTGCACTGTGGGCGACTGCTCCCGCAACAAGGTGTGGGAACTTCAGTCTCATCCATGTTGACAGTAGCCCTTCAACAAATCAGAGATTTATCATTTCGACTTATGCTTGATACTCCAAATGGGCACTGTCTAATCTAAAGTTACAATGCTACACACTTCAAGATATAGTGCAGCTGTATCGAAACACTTTGTCACTGAGAGAGAACGTGAGTCCTAATTCTTTTGAAGTACATTTAAATTACCAGATTTTCACACGTAGCATTTTGTGATTTTCAGTTATGGTTTAACTTTCCTGCTGAAGGGATGGCGTAAAGCCAGCTAGGTCCCATGCGGGTACCAAAGGACACTGTAAGTCCCCGTGGTTCCTAGTATGGTGATCAAAGTTCATTTGTTGGCGTCCTTTAATCTTTTCCTGTTTTTGTTTGTTTGTTTTTATTTTTATATTGTATTGTGTTCATAATTATAATAGTTTTAGAACTATTATGCTACTTTTAGACACCATTTTCGAGGACCGGATATTTAACGGCTTGAATATACTGCACAACTTTTCTCCTCACTGTGTGGCTTAAATATTGCCGAGGTGACCTTAAATTTAAATCACTCACACATAGTGGATTTATCCGCTAAATGTTCGGATACATGTTTAAATTACACATTTCAGTCAGGCTAATGGCAGTCATCGATAAACATTTCTAAGTAGGGAAGAATTTCCGTAACCAACATGAAGACTTGTCCCCCCTCTCGATGCTTGCTATGTCATTCGTCACCACTCGCCCCTTTCCGTAACATTATAGAAGACTTTTCACCGTCTCGATGCTTGCTATGTCATTCGTCACCACTCGCCCCTTTCCGTAACATTATAGAAGACTTTTCACCGTCTCGATGCTTGCTATGTCATTCGTCACCACTCGCCCCTTTCCGTAACATTATAGAAGACTTTTCACCGTCTCGATGCTTGCTATGTCATTCGTCACCACTCGCCCCTTTCCGTAACATTATAGAAGACTTTTCACCGTCTCGATGCTTGCTATGTCATTCGTCACCACTCGCCCCTTTCCGTAACATTATAGAAGACTTTTCACCGTCTCGATGCTTGCTATGTCATTCGTCACCACTCGCCCCTTTCCGTAACATTATAGAAGACTTTTCACCGTCTCGATGCTTGCTATGTCATTCGTCACCACTCGCCCCTTTCCGTAACATTATAGAAGACTTTTCACCGTCTCGATGCTTGCTATGTCATTCGTCACCACTCGCCCCTTTCCGTAACATTATAGAAGACTTTTCACCGTCTCGATGCTTGCTATGTCATTCGTCACCACTCGCCCCTTTCCGTAACATTATAGAAGACTTTTCACCGTCTCGATGCTTGCTATGTCATTCGTCACCACTCGCCCCTTTCCGTAACATTATAGAAGACTTTTCACCGTCTCGATGCTTGCTATGTCATTCGTCACCACTAGCCCCTTTCCGTAACATTATAGAAGACTTTTCACCGTCTCGATGCTTGCTATGTCATTCGTCACCACTCGCCCCTTTCCGTAACATTATAGAAGACTTTTCACCGTCTCGATGCTTGCTATGTCATTCGTCACCACTCGCCCCTTTCCGTAACATTATAGAAGACTTTTCACCGTCTCGATGCTTGCTATGTCATTCGTCACCACTCGCCCCTTTCCGTAACATTATAGAAGACTTTTCACCGTCTCGATGCTTGCTATGTCATTCGTCACCACTCGCCCCTTTCCGTAACATTATAGAAGACTTTTCACCGTCTCGATGCTTGCTATGTCATTCGTCACCACTCGCCCCTTTCCGTAACATTATAGAAGACTTTTCACCGTCTCGATGCTTGCTATGTCATTCGTCACCACTCGCCCCTTTCCGTAACATTATAGAAGACGTTTCACCGTCTCGATGCTTGCTATGTCATTCGTCACCACTCGCCCCTTTCCGTAACATTATAGAAGACTTTTCACCGTCTCGATGCTTGCTATGTCATTCGTCACCACTCGCCCCTTTCCGTAACATTATAGAAGACTTTTCACCGTCTCGATGCTTGCTATGTCATTCGTCACCACTCGCCCCTTTCCGTAACATTATAGAAGACTTTTCACCGTCTCGATGCTTGCTATGTTCAAATATCATTCGTCACCACTCGCCCCTTTCCGTAACATTATAGAAGACTTTTCACCCTCTCGATGCTTGCTATGTCATTCGTCACCACTCGCCCCTTTCCGTAACATTATAGAAGACTTTTCACCGTCTCGATGCTTGCTATGTCATTCGTCACCACTCGCCCCTTTCCGTAACATTATAGAAGACGTTTCACCGTCTCGATGCTTGCTATGTCATTCGTCACCACTCGCCCCTTTCCGTAACATTATAGAAGACGTTTCACCGTCTCGATGCTTGCTATGTCATTCGTCACCACTCGCCCCTTTCCGTAACATTATAGAAGACTTTTCACCGTCTCGATGCTTGCTATGTCATTCGTCACCACTCGCCCCTTTCCGTAACATTATAGAAGACGTTTCACCGTCTCGATGCTTGCTATGTCATTCGTCACCACTCGCCCCTTTCCGTAACATTATAGAAGACGTTTCACCGTCTCGATGCTTGCTATGTCATTCGTCACCACTCGCCCCTTTCCGTAACATTATAGAAGACTTTTCACCGTCTCGATGCTTGCTATGTCATTCGTCACCACTCGCCCCTTTCCGTAACATTATAGAAGACTTTTCACCGTCTCGATGCTTGCTATGTCATTCGTCACCACTCGCCCCTTTCCGTAACATTATAGAAGACGTTTCACCGTCTCGATGCTTGCTATGTCATTCGTCACCACTCGCCCCTTTCCGTAACATTATAGAAGACTTTTCACCGTCTCGATGCTTGCTATGTCATTCGTCACCACTCGCCCCTTTCCGTAACATTATAGAAGACTTTTCACCGTCTCGATGCTTGCTATGTCATTCGTCACCACTCGCCCCTTTCCGTAACATTATAGAAGACTTTTCACCGTCTCGATGCTTGCTATGTCATTCGTCACCACTCGCCCCTTTCCGTAACATTATAGAAGACTTTTCACCGTCTCGATGCTTGCTATGTGCTAAAAGACGACAAACCAGTCAGACCGCGCGTTGTGGGGCGTTGCTTTGATAAAAATTAATCCCGACTACTTAAATCGTGTATGACATTATATTATTGTACAACAAACCATAAACATGTATGACACAGAGCTGACAGAATTGTGCTGTGAAATGTGAAGGCTTTTTTCTATAAGAATCATGAGACTGACGGTTGTGATATCGGCTCTCGAAGGTCCAAATGAGTGTATTACGGAGTGTATCTTGCCGGCTTGTTTTGGAGATTGTACGAGAGCTTCCAACATTGTTAAAACAGTAACTATACATCAAAAACAATAATAGTATGTCTACATGTAACTAATCAACTTCAGTCTTCCACTTTGGGATTACGTTTTAGTCTGACATTTTTGTGGTCACTTATATTCGGTTCCGCGAATACATTAAAAATTCCACCAGGGGTATGCCATCAAGGTTGCACGAATGTTTAGTTTGAGAAAAATATTTCAGTCAATTTTCAGATATTCAATAAATCAGTCGCAATTTGTGGTTCTTTAACACTGCTTAGAAATATACATTTGGAAATGTAAGAGGAAGAGCTGGTTGTAATTACGATCATGTTTTCTCCTTCTGTTAGTTGTTTTGAAGAGGTCTTAGCTCGTTTAGAAGAAGAAAATGTACAAAAGAACAAATGTAACTCAGAAGAACAATAAAACGTGCGATTTCCTCGGTGATATTAAGTACCATCGGAATCGAATACGAACAGGGTTATCGTTCTTGTTTAAAGAGGTTCTGATGTTCCTACGCTAATATGAAGTCCCTGCAGAAGGGCACGAGTGGGTATTCGGCTTGTCCCAAAATAACAGGAGTGGGTCACGAATGTCCTCCCTGTTGGCTGTCTCTTACGAAACGTACGGGCTGTTCGTAGATATCAAGTGTTGGATATTTTGTGAATGATTTTGCTGGGTTGTGAAGAAACATGTAGTTTTTGTTGACGGACTGTTCGTAGATATCAAGTGTTGGATATTTTGTGAATGATTTTGCTGGGTTGTGAAGAAACATGTAGTTTTTGTTGATTTTTTTGTGTGCGGTGGTTTGCTATGATCATGTCTGAATTCGTCATGTTCTCTCACAAACATGAAGCTTATTTGTAACGAGCTTAAAAGCTTGTAACAAGCTGAAACATCATTGATGGATAAAACGAACTATATTTTTATCCCGACCCCTCGGTTTACAATTTGGTTCAGATTTTACGGACCATTGTTAAAACAGACCAGAATAAGAGGACCCTGTTATGTCATTATAGCTGTAGATACAATATGCATACCTCCATATGACCCTCCAAATGTGATCCATTTGATGTCTTTTAAATTGTGCTCTTTGTTGCATGCTACGATGAAACTGGCCAGATCCTCTAACGCTTGTTCAACGGACAGGTATCGCAGGTTGGCCGTACTCACATCCCTGATTTTGAAACATTGTAAACAATATATGCTTCAATATCACGTTTGGTCATTCGTGCTAGTATAACTTTACTTTTGTTTTAAAACATCATTTGGTTTTGAATTTTACATAAAATAATTATCAATTTCAAATTCCCAATCAGTCCTCGCTATATTCTTCACACCACCTACAAACTGAAACCGGTGGATATCTTAATCAACCCAGATGAAATAGATTCTGTTTTGTTGGAAAGATAACTTTACTGAATGAAAATGAATTTCATTTTATTTTGGTATGTTAATGTTATCAAAATCTGTTTCTTCTTACCACGTAAAATCTAAACTGTCAACTTTTTGGAAGATGACAGACATCGATCAAATAATCAAGAAGAAATCCCAATATCCAGAAATTTAAGAAAATTAAAATTAAAATTCAAAGAATTTTTTTAAAATGACGAACGTTGTGGGTCGACTTTTTCCATAGTAGCGGTGCTCTAATGCAAATCCGATGGCGTCATGCGTCTTGGCATACTCCAACCAGGCACCTTTCTCTGCATATATGGCAGGCAGGGCCACTTCTGGTCCTATGTACAAGAACGCAGGACCACCCGGCTTGTAGAACTTGTCGTTGATGAAATATCTCTGAAGTAATAATAATGAAAATAAACCTGATCTTGTCCTTTTTCATAAAGCCAACGGTTTTATTTATATCATTGAATTTTCTGTCCGTCTTGATAGCAATGTGATTCAGGAGAAGCATGCAAAGTGTGCGGACCTCAGACTCCCATTGTTCTGGGTGCCTTTGGTGCAGTACCCGGGTTCTGCACTGGGAGCACAGCCCTTCTGGCAACCAGGGTAATGCAGAAGTCTGAACGGACTCTTCACACACTCCGGAAAGTTCTTGGTAGGTTCGACTAGGCAGCGTTTCCTAGAGAAGTTCCGTTCGCTGTGTGGGATGCGTGTAGAAGGGGGCAAGGGCCCCGAGCTGATGATGAGACTTACAACCTGATGGTGCCAAGATCTCCCGAACCCTTTCAGCTGCGTACTATTTTCAATCTGTAAAACATATTCTAATAATATTGTTTCTTATATATTGAAAGTGTGCCCAAAGCAGTAACGAAATTCACTGAAACAACACATTTACAATATATTGCTATCAGTACCCCGGATAACCCAAGCTGCATACGATGTTTACAGTCACATGACTTATGCCACCGGGTACCCATTTTGTGCTAGGTGAGACAGAGAACAAATACACTTGCTTGACTTCAACTGATCTGTGACCTGAGCATTATGCATAGGACATGACCACACACCACAACTCAGATCATGTCCCCTCTTCGAAGGTGGTGACCGTAACGCGTTCAACGATCACCTTTGCTGTCCCCTGATCTCGGAGTTTGGTAAATATAACACGTGATCGCAAAGGAATGTCGTGTTTTGATGAGCCACAGAAGTGTATGCCAATTGGTGTAAAGGCCAAAATAGTTGTGAAAATCATATGAATGAACCAGCGAAAATCTCTTTTGACACCAGGTCTGTTCAGGTTGGTTAATCGAGTATTGATTGCTGAGGACCAATTCTAACCCAAATAATCATTGGTCGATGACTCGAGGAGTTGAGAGATGTGGAAGCAAAGCAAGTCCCGGGTCTTATCACTAATTAAGGATTTATTCCTTGCCACTACATGTTTTTGTTTATCGTTATTTCCTTTGTTAATTCCACAGCTGTTATCTTTTTTGTTGTTGTTCATAATAGAAATAACCCCTGGCTTCTATCTGGCCATACCACACACATTCTACCAGTTTAACGCTAATTAACTACTGGTTTCCCTTTTCTTGTCCCAGTCGTTAACATGTAGTTTGTTTCACTCGTCTGGTGAAGGAGTTATGATTTACTACAATACACTGTGTTCGTCGAAATAAAGAATTTAACATCCGTAAATTCTCGTCTTTTTACTGTGCCAACGTTCAGAGATTCATACAAATTACGAAAAACGTTTGCGAAAACCCATTGGCATCCAGCACCATGACGGCAGTCTGTCAATAATCGCGCCGGGGGCAGAAAATACCCAAACTCCCTGACATCATAAGTACCCCCCTGATGACAGGATGACTTGCAATTGTCAACTACTAAAAGTCAGCGAGTCTGGCCACTTTATCCTTTAGTCACCTATTACGACAAGCATGGGTTGCTAAGAACAATTGGCACTCGGCTCACCTCGGATACATTCGTATCATTGTGATAGCGTAGTCGAGGTCACAAAAGTAGGGCATTTGATCTGTTTTTGCAATCGCTACACACGGGTACAATAGCTAGACAACCCTCCGGAAACTGGCATTTTACTAACATTTACTGAAGCCTCGAATCGGGGTTTTCTAATACGGATGTGTTCGAATCTGTATATTGTCCCGCAGATGTCCTTAAACGCAGGTGGTCAAGATCTACTAAAGGCCATAAAACAAGCATAAATAACATAGGCGGATCAAGGGGGCTAGTGGGTGTAGAGAAGGGGCTTGGGATGACGCATCCCGTCCTTTTGTCCTGAACGTTTATCATTATAGAAATGTAGTGTGCACCACCTGTTCTCAAGAGTGTGCTCCCTCCCAATACCTTTCTGAAAAAAAACTGCATTCGCCCCTGAAGACACAACATAAATCTTTCATCATTACATGATACGTCAGTCACATGATACTTTAAATATATAGAAGACTTAGGGTCCTGACCGTAAAACTACCTGGGACATCTGTAGGAATGGTATGTTTGTTTAACGAAGCACTATAACGGCTGCAGTTTGTACATAATTAAGTCTCGACCAGAGAATCCAGTGTTCAACTGGCTGAGCATCGACATGCGCCAACCAGACTCGAATATATATAGACCTTCGCAAAATAGGAGAAATACTGACTGCGGTTTTAAGCAACACATCGACTACCTTACTCTGTAACAGTAAAACTGTTGTTCCTTTGGACAAATGAGCACATATCAGTTCCCACTAGTCCTCACCTGTTTCCAGTGGCGATCGTCCGAGGCAGTAAAGTGGTCAAGCTTCTGCTGAAACCAGCGTTCAGTTACAGATGAGGAGGAAGGCGAAGGCGCATCTTCTCCAGCATTGTTGAGAGCATCAACTCCCGACGGAACAGGCACAATACTGCCCTGAGCTCCAAGAACAAGTAGGCTCAATATTACAGTGGATGTGACCATATTGAAACCTATCATTTTTCTCAGCCCCGACATGTGTCTCGACACCTACTGAACTGGCGCATGCAGGACTGTTTTTCAACACACACTGTACATTAGTTGTTGGGTTTGTTTGTTTTAGATAAGATACAGCCTTCGCATAGCTTTTTATCCAGTGTATGGCTGTTTCAACAACGCAGCAGAGGATTGATGCACAGCATATTGTAAATGTAGAACACCACCTCCAGCACTCGGGCTGTAACGATGCATCGAACTATCGACTGATTTCAACAAATGTTGAGTCTCAGATAGCAATGATGGTAGAAA
Source organism: Haliotis asinina (assembly GCF_037392515.1). NCBI lineage: Eukaryota > Metazoa > Mollusca > Gastropoda > Lepetellida > Haliotidae > Haliotis > Haliotis asinina. The sequence goes on from NC_090283.1 coordinate 22,805,195, forward strand.
CGAAAAACTATTGATGCATCTGTATAGTACGTGAGACTATCGATACCTTAGTAATTGACTTGTCTTCTGGTAATAAATGCGCAATGCGAAGTACAGGAAGTACCAGATTTGTTAACTTTGATTTAGAGTTATCCTCCCCTGCTGCCCCTTAAACAAACATGGAGGCAAACACGGTATGTGACTAGGAGTTTGAAATTGTGCATAACGACTCCATAGTGTAGAGACATTTCGGGGATTTTTAAGCTCAAAGAAAAGGAGAATGCAGATAAGAAACACGTTGCTTGAAGAAATGACTCCAAATAAGACATTTGAGACAACCAACAAAATTATCGGACACTTAGCTGCTATATTATATACTTGAAAACAAAGAAATTTTTCATAAATGTCAACCTATATATTAGGAGAAACACAACGTTTTGGAGTATATCTACGTAGGACTTACTATCTCCTACATAGGACTTACTAGCACCTACGTAGGAGATGGTAAGTCCTACGTAGAAGATAGTATTCCCAAGTCCTACTTAGGAGATAGTAAGTCTTACGTAGGTGATACTAAGTACTACGTAGGAGATAGTAAGTCCTACGTTGGTGATATTAAGTCCTACGTAGGTGCTAGTAAGTCCTACGTAGGAGATAGTAAGTCCTACGTAGGTGATAATAAGTCCTACGTAGGATATAGTAAAGTAGTCTTAGGAGATACTAAGTAGTAAGTCATACGTAGAAGATACTAAGTACTACGTAGGTGATAGTAAGTCCTACGAAGGAGATAGTAAAGTAGTCTTAGGAGATACTAAGTAGTAAGTCCTACGTAGAAGATACTAAGTACTACGTAGGTGATAGTAAGTCCTACGTAGGAGATAGTAAAGTAGTCTTAGGAGATACTAAGTAGTAAGTCCCACGTAGAAGATACTAAGTACTACGTTGGTGATATTAAGTCCTACGAAGGAGATACTAAGTCCTATGTAGGAGATAGTAAGTCTTACGTAGGAGATAGTAAGTCCTATGTAGCAGATAGTAAGTCTTACGTAGGAGATAGTAAGTCCTATGTAGGAGATAGTAAGTCTTACGTAGGTGATAATAAGTCCTACATAGGATACAGTACGTAATCAGTGAAAGAGAAAGTGACAACAAAACAATTTTTCACCGTGGCCCTAATACGCTTCCGTAGAAACCGACATTTCTATGTTAGCCAAGATAGATTTGCTCATGACATTATATTTGTAAAATACCAACTGCAGGGAAACAACACATCCACGGGGGATAACTCTGAATAATTTGTTTCTGTCGTAAGGATGATGTTATCTAGACAGGCCCTCGAAAGACTTAGATGTAAGTCTATGGTTTTAACACTCTGTCACCTGAACCTAAAGAAAACCATCTCGTCTTTCAGAAATGAAAGTGGTTACTTATGGAGGCTATTCGATATGCTTATTTATCTGTCTAAAGTAATACTGATACTGTTACCCTTTCTGTTACTTTAATTAACGATTCCCTTGAAATTACAAGGCGGTTACATACGGCTGTTATTTATCTGTCTAAAGTAATACTGATACTGTTACCCTTTCTTTTACTTTAATTAACGATTCCCTTGAAATTACAAGGCGGTTACATACGGCTGTTATTTATCTGTCTAAAGTAATACTGATACTGTTACCCTTTCTTTTACTTTAATTAACGATTCCCTTGAAATTACAAGGCAGTTACATACGGCTGTTATTTATCTGTCTAAAGTAATACTGATACTGTTACCCTTTCTGTTACTTTAATTAACGATTCCCTTGAAATTACAATGCAGTTACATACGGCTGTTATTTATCTGTCTAAAGTAATACTGATACTGTTACCCTTTCTTTTACTTTAATTAACGATTCCCTTGAAATTACAAGGCGGTTACATACGGCTGTTATTTATCTGTCTAAAGTAATACTGATACTGTTACCCTTTCTTTTACTTTAATTAACGATTCCCTTGAAATTACAAGGCAGTTACATACGGCTGTTATTTATCTGTCTAAAGTAATACTGATACTGTTACCCTTTCTTTTACTTTAATTAACGATTTCCTTGAAATTACAAGGCTGTTACACACGGCTGTTATTTATCTGTCTAAAGTAATACTGATACTGTTACCCTTTCTTTTACTTTAATTAACGATTCCCTTGAAATTACAAGGCAGTTACATACGGCTGTTATTTATCTGTCTAAAGTAATACTGATACTGTTACCCTTTCTGTTACTTTAATTAACGATTCCCTTGAAATTACAAGGCAGTTACATACGGCTGTTATTTATCTGTCTAAAGTAATACTGATACTGTTACCCTTTCTGTTACTTTAATTAACGATTCCCTTGAAATTACAAGGCAGTTACATACGGCTGTTATTTAATGAAATCAATGTGTTAGGCTCAGATAGGCTGTTTACTGGCCCTTGTCGCCCTAAAACTGTAAAACCAACCAACCGACCTGTCGTAATGAACGAATGGCACACATGCGTAACTGTGGTTATGGCTTTCTCAAAGAATAAGATATATACCTACTCTATATTTAGATGTTCGCTACGATTAATGTGTCGTCCAACGCTCCCTCGACTCTCATGCCAAGTCGTACAGTCTTTGTTTGGGCATTTCCCGCATGCGCTGAGAACAAAAACAAGCGTAGTGGGTACATCTATTATTAATGTCAGTAAAACAATCACACGGTCGGCTCATAATTTAAGGCATCTTTGTCTCTTTGCAATGTTCACTCAGTGTAACGAGAAGGTTTGAATGACTGGTAGTCAGGCATCGTGGTAATCGTGCTCTGCCTTCAGCGTGAATAGAGCTCTACACAAAAGGCATCAACGTCGCGTTCAGCACTCTCCTGTCCCCGGAGAGTGATAACCAGTGGCCATTGTCTATGGTTAGTCACTCTTGAAATGAGCATAATGACGTCGAAGTAGTACCTACGTCAATTGTTTAGCCGTCAACTACGGCTAGTTTGCTGAACAATCACCAACACCAAAGGGTCTGGTGAAAATCCAGGAAAGGTGCATGCGAAAAGTAGCAAAAGTCCTGTAGGTCCCCATGGTCCCTTGTAGGTCGATCCATATCCCGTTCTTACACTGTATTGTCCTCTTAATGATATCGTTTTACAAAGTCATGCTTGTTTACCTTGGATGTGCAGTCATATCATCACGATATGATTGAAATATTGCCGACGTAGTGATAAATTCTAACTCACTCATTCACTGTTTAAAACGTTGCAGATGTTGAGTACAGGCTTGGATTGGTCAATGTCCCACTCAGCAGCTTTACCAGCATGAACCTTGTGATTATAAACGATTATGACATGATTGTAAACGATTATGGCATGATTGTAAACGATTATAACATGATTGTAAACGATTATAACATGATTGTAAACGATTATGACCTGATTGTAAACGATTATGACATGATTGTAAACGATTATGACCTCATTATAAACGATTATGACATGATTGTAAACGATTATGACCTGATTGTAAACGATTATGACCTGATTGTAAACGATTATGACATGATTGTAAACGATTATGACATGATAGCAATGAAAAGCATTTAGAATAAATATAACACGAAACTGTTAATTTTCTAATTCCTTTGTGTAAACAATTATGTGAGAATCTTCGTTAGAGATAAAGGCTGCGATTCCCTTCAAATCTTCCAAATGTCCAACTTTGGTACTTTTACTGGAGAGATGTGAAAAGTGTCATGTATCGTCTTACCAAACATACTTGACACGATAAGGTCAGTAGCTCTCCATTGGGAGATTCTTTGCCTCGTGCTTGGTTTGATAAATAGATGAAGATGACATTTTTCACTAATAAAAATGCTGATTCTTTCGATAAAGATCCACTTCCATCTCCGACCTAACATGTGATTCCAATGTTATCGAATGCAGTGATAACAATCGGAACAAAGACACACTAGTTGACTCAATGTACAACATGGAACGTTCGCGAGGGTTCATGAATGCAAATGGTGGCACGCATGTTTTCAATCGAACATGTACAGGAACGGTTTATCTGCACATACGACGCCATTGCCAAAGATATTGCTAAGTCCATGTCTTCATAACATGCCGGATGTAATCAACTCAAATTTCCCACTTGCAGCTCCATAAATTCCGTAACATTCCAAGTACCAGTTTCTGACTTGGGCGAAGAAGAGTAGTCTCCCATTGAGAGTGAACATCGCCTCAGCAATGTCACATGCAAGCATACAGGTTGCATCTTACTACACACACTCAATAATTTTGGCTCCGGTCGACGGAAGAACATTGAACGTAAATTGGTACACAAGTACAGATCCCCAGTGTGTAGCGATATCGACAACAATCTGCCGATGACGACAACCACCAAACGATAACGATGTCGTGAAACTCACAAATATGTTAATGCTTGCAAGAATCAAAATCCCCCATATTTACATGGCACCTTTATCGAGTGTTTAATCCATTTTTAGTGATTTTGTCTGGTTTGCAGTTTCACTACTACCTTGGTGACGCGAACATGTGGCAGAAACATTTTTTGTGGAGGATCACCTTGGGGATGAGTGGTGATAAGGAAGGTAAGAGACGTCTCTCATTTATAAACGTTATGTTGTACATTACTGCGCAGCTACGAAGAGAAAATATAAAATTTGAATCTATTCTACCACAAAATGATGCGATTGTATGGTGCGTAAAACAGAGTATTGTGCTCGCCTCTGTCAGATACCATTCAACTGGTTTGGTAATCTCTGTGAGTCAACCAAGTCACTGAGCCTGACCGCCCAACCTCGTTAGTATTCTCATACGACAAGCATGGATTACTGAAGATCACATCTAACCCGGATCTTTACGGGTCCTATATTGATTATGTATCATGTTCACTTGGAACTGGTATGGTTAACAGTTACTGTCATCTATATTGAGTATGTGTAATATTATCTTGGCATTGCCATCGCCATCGCCATCGCCTTGATATGGACACCACTTATTGTGATGGAGCTGTCTATTTATACTGATTATATATAATATGCTTTTGTCATCGTCCTCGACACCAGCATGAGGCAGAAACAGTACATTAAATATGCAAAAGGTGTGTTATATGAGCTCAGTACTGTATGAGAACAGCTGTACTTGTACCATTCACAAAATGTCTTTCCTTTACTTTAAGAATAATACAAACAGAATAGTTTACCATGGTGCGTTCCAGCCACAATTAATAGTGAATGGTTTAGGACTGGCTGGTTTGTTCTTTCACGCAGCACTCAGCATTCATGCGATGACATGTGTCAGTTATGTCAACCACCTTCATCCCGTTAATCGCCTATTCCAAGTCTGGGTTACTGAAAACCATAGCTACCCATGATCTTCACGGGTAGTGAGTGAATGACATTGCACTCAGCAATATCCCAGCTATATGGGGGTGGTCTGTAAATAATCGTGTCTGGCCCGGAAAATCCCGTGGTCAACAACATGAGCATCGATCTGCGCCATTGGGAACTGATGACATGTGTCAATCAAGTCAGCGAGCCTTACCACCCGATCCCGTTAATCGAATCTTACGACATGAATAGTCGCCTTTTATAGCAAGCATGGGTTGGTGAAGGCCTATTATACCCCGGGATCTTCACGGGTCTCTTCACGGGTAATTCGTAAAGCTTATATAATTACGCATGGTGCGTTCTCATGGTGCGACTTGCAGTAACAACGTGCAGCATGCAAGACAGTTGATACGTGAGAATAACAAAGTCGTAAGAATTTGAAATTTCATACAACTAGTCGCTGCTAAGTTGGAAGACATAGGATTGGTCTACTTTCTACAAGGCGCAAGTTCTCCTCAGATCAAATCGCTCAGATCTGTGTCCACCTCGGTGTGTGAGTGAGTTTAGATTTAAAGTCGCATTGAAAATATTTCAGCCATATCGTGAATGAAACAAAATGTCAAAATTTGACTCGTCCATACGGAGAAAAGTCTTCACTGACCTTGGAAGTCAAGCTCTCTAAAAAGCAAAGTTCCCCCTAAAACTCTCGACAAAGATTTCTTCATTTTTGGTGACTGTTACGCGTGAACTGTCATTAAACCCACCGCTTCTTTTCCATTGAACGAACCCATGTTGTCGAGTCGTACATTGGAATCTCGCGATATACGAGTTGCATGCGACACAGGTACCAGCGTCGTTGGGATCAGTGCTGTTACTAGAACTTTTATGCTACACGTTGTCACTGCAAGTTGTACAGCGATGTAGCACTTAACAAAGACAATAGTGGTGGGAAATGGTTGAAACTTCGCAATTGGCGATTACTTCATCACAAAAGAACAACCATAAAAAATGAATAGCATAAGTTTTCAGATTTTCCTATCCAGGTTGTTATTGCAGATATGTACAACATGATGCAACGTACTTCTTTAAACTCATGAGCAATATATCATGAACATAAACTTCCGGGAGTCTTCAAGAAATATTTAGTCGGGTTTTTTCAGTGAGTGAATTGAGTTTTCTAAGAATTATACACGTTTCCAGAAACTGACAACTTCGAAGATACGTTCTAGTGTTCCAAGGACTAAAACAGCAGTTCCAAAATCGCTCGTGTTCGATCATGAGAAAATGTGATCGATTGCTTGTACATTTAGTCACTGCGACCAATCTTCGATTATTTCAGTTAATCAGAACACCACCACTACAAGACATGTCCAGTAGGAATATACGCTGTTCACATGGTCATCGCACCACGTGTTAGTTTCAGGATTGTTTGAAAATTGTTGTTCTGTAAGTATTTCGACTCTTAGAATGGAATCTTTACTTTAGTTATTGACTAAAATCAGGATGGGTGTATATCTTGAACTTCGCAAAACCTCAATTTTGAAAAAAATATGAAAACCTCATTTAACTTCTTGGAGCGTCATTTGCAGGAGACTTTTCAGCGCTTTGGTCAGATTCGTACAAACATCTATCTGTAGATAAGTCAAGATGTTATTTCCATGGATATGTACGAAAGAAGATAAAATAAATAACATTAAATTACGTCTCACCCGTGGACAAGAATATTCTCCCTTGATCATAAATCATGTTTATTTTCTAATTCAGGAAAATAGAAATTCGTGACAGTTATTACAGCAAATGATTCAACCTGATTTCCCAATGGGCAAAAAAACCTTAATAATGTAGGGGAAATACAAACATGAAAAGGTCTCTCTCTTGACATTACAAAATTGACAACAATTTGAATGTTTACGAATGTTTAACCGAGTTAAAGTGTCTCCTGTATGAGAAAACAATTTGGCGTATGTGGAAAGAAACCATTTTCCTTGGTTACGCCTAAACACAACAATTAGCGTACCTACAAGCATCACACCGATTCCTTGGGTTTTTTGGTTTATTGGTTTGAAGTAACATTCTCTTGTAGCCCTTTAATGTATAATGTCATTGTTTCGTTTAGTAAATGAACATTCACAGTTAATTCAAGTAACCCAATGACACTACATGTTTTATTAGGAATGAAGATGTAAATGTATTTGTTTGTTTGTTTGTTGTTTAATGAAGCTTTCCAGCTACAAGACTGCGGTGTGTTTATAAACGAGCCTGGACCAGACTATCCAATGTATGGTATCAGTGGCATCGGTCCACGCAGCTGGGATACCTGTGTCAACTCAGTCAGTGATCCTGACCACCCGATTCAGTTAGTTGGCTCTTACAATAACCCTAGTTTGCTGAAGACGAATTTTAACCCGGATATTAAAGTCCGCCTGGTTCAAGACGGATCGACTAATTGCACTATAACCCCAAACCTAATAAACAGGGCATACTCTATGACTCATAATCAAAACATCGGACCGACTCTGTGAGCTTTTTGCAGAAGTTATGCCCTAAATATAGCAAAATAGTTTCTTCTACAAACTATCATTAAAATATTCACATAGTTCACTGTTTGTTACGAGATACGAATGCAGAGAGAGGGACAGCCAGGTGTGCGAGGAGCACGTGCACAAGCGTTGACAAAGTTATTGATTCTTTGACCCGTGCCGTCTCCTCCCTTTCTCGCACACCTGACTCTTCCATTCTTTGCCCTACTTCCTTGTAACAAATAGTCAAGAAATGGTAAATTGTGAAAAGGTGTTGATAACGTACATATTATCTACCAGAAGTTGTACTCTGCAACGCAATCGTTCAATATATGACTGATAGCAGAGAAACACCAACATCATCACTAGACCCTGTTACAAATAGGACAAGGTACTGGATAGACCGTATGAACAATGTTGATATCAATCACAATTCAGTCTTATGTTTCAGGGATAACTGTGTCTGATTATAATCACTCGTGACGATCATTTGTTCAGCATTTTATGATTTACACACTGTAATGTTAGCTGGCAAGGCTGGCTGACTTGGTGGACATATGTGTCACTACACCTACTGCACGGATTGATGCTAATGATGTTGATCACTGGATTGTCTGGCCAAACCTTGATTATTTATAGACCCTCATCAGTAGTTTATAGGGTGGTGGTACGAGTAAAGTCCCCTCTAGGGTATGTTACAGAGTTAATTTCAGGCCAATAGGTATGAAATTAGATGCAACAATGATGGCAGAACGACCCGGCGTGTTCACCCATTTTTTAAAAAAAGAATTGTTCTGGATGTTTAGTTTCTTATTGTAAATAATTTAGTTTCAGATCATGTCTGTTCCTTGGGACCTGCACCATCCGTAATGACATGTCACTACAAAAAGGCCTATGGAATATGTATTGTTCGCAAAGGAGTTTTTTCAATGATATGGAGCTGATCGCACTTAGATAAACGTTTGTCTAATTGATGGACTGTGATAGCATTCAACAAAGGTGAGATCCGCTCCGAATCGTTGCAAATACGTACACTAGGGAAAAGCTAAGACGTGTGACAGACCATGCAAGACCAAGTATTGCAGCACACACATGATGTCTGTCCAAAGGGGCATGGTGAACTACTCATGTTCCGTATGTGGTACTGGAGTGAAATGTCACTACGGATTGTGCAAATCCTACAGAGCAGGCGTGGTCTTAAAGTGAGTGAGTGAGTTAATATTTAATGTCACATCGGCAATATCTCAGCCATATCGTGACGAGAACATTTAATACTGAAATGAAATATATATCTATTATAAAACCTGTCAACGAAGGACAGTAAAACAACTGGAATATCACAGATGAGAATATAAAACTAGTAACTATACCTAAAACAATTTGTCTATAGAGGACAATACAAGATAAAAATGGGCTATAGATCGCTAACAACTGAAGGTAGATCACCATACTAAGGACCATGGGGACTCACAGTACCTTTGCTACCTGCATGGACCCTAGCTGGATTTACATCATCCCCTCAGCCGTCAGCAATGTGGGAAATCTAGCCATGCAAATAAGAAGACACTTATGCTACGATTAAAAACGTGGAAAGTTTGAATTTACTTTGAATGTTTGTGGACTTACGTACCCTCTCGGGAGGACAATGGTTTTACAGTACTTCAACCCCCTTTGAAGATACAGCCACTAACAAGCACAGTTATGAATTTAAACTTCCAATAATAAAATATTTATCTATTTACAATTCAGTCAATAAATCTAATTCTTTTAAAAATGCAATGATTAAATGAGAGCTTGTGTTATTAAAAAGATCCTTCAGAGTTCTTGAATTAAAATACTGTTCCCTTGTATGGATATGCTTCACTGTGATTCTTCCATCACAAGGGATACAAAACGGAGGATCTTCACCTTTGAGCAAATATTTATATGTATATCTTGTGTGGCCAATGCGACATCGTCGCATGATGACCTCCTCAAATCTGCACTGGCAACCCAAGTAGGTGTAGCCAATATACGGTTTTATTTCATGTAATTTATTGATACCTACTTGAGTGTCCCACTTCTTCTGCATCAGATCACGGATATATGTTCTAATGCAAGCTTTGTAATCTGAATATGGAAGAAGAAGTGGTGTCACAGATTTGTTGAGTGCTGCTTTGGCAGCAAGATCGGCCATCACATTCCCAGAAATGCCGACGTGGCTGGGTAACCAACAAAAGACGATGTCGTATTGGCCAGTAGCAAGAGTATTATACAGTTCAATAATTTCAATTAAAAGTGGATGTTTACAAGAAATATTTTTTATAGCCTGAAGACAAGAAAGAGAGTCGGAATATATTATATACTGTTTACGTTTCGGGTGTCTTTGAATATATTTAAGAGCTGTTAATATGGCGTTAGCTTCTGCTGTAAAAATAGAACTATTGTCTGGTAATCTAGAAGATATTGTTCTGGATCCAATGACAGTGGCACAAGCCACAGCGCCACCGTCCTTGAACCCATCTGTCAATAAGGATTTGTAATTGCTATATTTATGTTTCAGTTGATGATATTCTTGTTTATACTGTAATTCATTAGTTTCTAATTTTTTAAATTTCGTTAATGTTGGGTCAACTTGTGGCCTAACCAACTGCCAAGGAGGAGAAGAAAGAAGACGGGAAGGAGCTATAAGTGGTTTTATTCTTAAACCAAGAGGCGGAACAAGAGAAGATTTCTTATTGTATAAATCCTCATACAGGGACTTGAAAACACAGTTATATGCAGGGTTTGACTCATTTGAATATAGTTTTGTTACATATTGTAAAGCTAATTTTATACGTCGCTGCTCTAGAGATGGTTCATCAACCTCGACATACAGGCTGTCAACAGGTGAAGTTCTAAAGGAGCCAAGACAAAGTCTTAGACCTTGATGATGGACTGAATCTAATAGCTTTCAGCTGCTTTTGCAAGTTCCACCATAGACGATGGAACCATAATCAAGTTTAGAACGCACGAGAGATCGATATAGATGGAGAAGGGTAGCTTGATCCCCTCCCCATTTAGAATTTGAAACCACTTTCAACAAGTCAAGTGCTTTCAGGCATTTAGTTTTAAGTGATTTAATATGTGGTAAAAACGTTAAATGTGAATCAAAGATTAGACCTAAGAACTTTGCTTCCTTCACAACTTTAATGGACGTCCCATCTAGAGACAGTTCAGGGTCTTTATGTGGTTTGTATTTACGACAAAAATGTATGCAGTTAGTTTTCGATTTAGAAAATTTAAAGCCGTTTTCAAGACACCATTTATCTATTTTGTTTAAACACAACTGTAATTGTCGTTCAATGGTATGTATATTTTTACCACGACAAGAAATATTAAAATCATCCACAAATAACGATCCATCAATTGAATCGTTTAAAGCTTTAGATAAAGTGTTGATCTTGATGCTAAAAAGAGTGACAGACAAAATACCGCCTTGTGGAACACCCTGATCCTGATTGTAATGATCAGACAGGGTAGAACCCACGCGGACCTGGAATTGTCTGTTATTTAAAAACTTGGCTATAAATTCAGGCAAACGACCTCGCAATCCGAAGTCATGTAAATCTCTTAAAATGCCAAGTAGTGTCATATGCTTTTTCAAGATAAAAAAATATAGACACAGCGTGTTGTTTATTAATTAGTGCGTTTTTAACAAATGATTCCAGTCGCACGAGGTGATCAACAGTACTTCTGTTTTTACGGAAACCACACTGTATACCTGTGATAAGGTTATTTGTTTCCAAGTACCAAACAAGTCGATTATTTATCATGCGTTCCATGGTCTTGCACACACAGCTAGTTAATGAAATCGGACGATAATTGGATGGATCCGAATGATCACGTCCAGGTTTAGGTATTGGTACTACTATGGCGTCACGCCATGACGGAGGAAAGTTACCCGATGTCCAAATATCATCAAAAATATTTAGGAGAGTTTCTAGGCAGGATTCTGGTAAGTGCTTCAGGAGCTGATAATGTATGTTATCAGCTCCTGTAGTAGTGTCATGAGCTTGATCAAGGGCAGTATGGAGTTCATGAATAGAAAAGGTTTCATTATAATCTTCCCCATTATCAGAATTGAAATTAATAGTTTTCTTTTCTTGTTGTTTTTGATACTGCTGGAATTTAGGTAAATAATTAGAAGAGGAAGAGTGTTTAGCAAAGGTTTCGCCCAGTTTATTTGCAATATCTGATTTATCCATACGTAACTGATCTCCATGTTTAAAATGATGGACAGTAGATTTAGTGCCTTTACCTTTAATTTTTTGGACCATGTTCCATACCTTGGACATGGGTGTCCGAGAATTTATTTTAGATACATAATTTTGCCAAGATTGGCGTTTGTTCTGTTTAAAAGTACGCCGTGCTTTAGCATTTAAAATTTTAAATTTATTTAAATTATGCACAATAGGATGGCGACGGAAATAATGTTCTGCTTCTTTCCTTGCCTTCCAAGATTGTTTGCAGTCATCGTTGAACCATGGTTTTCGAATATGTGGAACTGCAGAGGACGTTGGTATACACTCATCAGCTATAGAATTCAATGCATCAGAAAAGCATTTAATAGCATCAGGAACGTCAATAAACCGTTCGGGTTTAAGTTTTTCAGCACACAGTGTTTCATATATAGCCCAGTTAGCCTTTTTAAAATTCTGCCTTGATGATGGAGGAACATCAGATGGAGTTACAGATTTTAGTATAGTAGGAAAATGGTCACTTCCACAGAGGTCATTGTGGACTGACCATTCAAATTCATTTAGTAGTTCTGAATTTGTAAGTGACAAGTCGAGAGCAGAATAAGTTCCTGTACCAGGGTGTAAATATGTGTTTGAGCCATCATTATATAAGCATAAATCGTTATCTGAAAAGAACTCTTCTAATAGTTTACCTTTAGTATTCGTAGTTGTACCGCCCCAGAGTGGGTTATGGCCATTCAAATCTCCCATAATAATACACGGTTTGGGGAGTTGATCGTATAGGGTTTGAAGGTCAGTCTTCTGAAGAGCTGTAGACGGTGAGACATACAAAGAACATAATGTAAGGGTAACATGTAAAGTGAGTCGGACGGCAACTGCTTGAAGATTAGTAGTGAGTGTAATTGGGCTATGGATAACATTCTGTTTGACTAGGATTGAAGATCCTCCAGTGGCCCTGTCACCCGGAGGTGAGAAACAATTATAAGCATTGAAATGACGTAGCTCAAAAAGATCTGTCTGCTTTAAATAAGCCTCCTGCAGACAGACTGCTGGCGGCGTACAATCCTGGACCAATAACTGTAACTCATTATAATTATGCCTTAGTCCTCTGCAATTCCACTGTACAATATTGTGAGAGTAAACTATGTTATTGGGGATCTACCCCGTACCTTTTTGGTGGGCGACAAGCTGTGTGCCCTAAAATGGACAATTTTCGGACACGTCCATGTCTTCAAGTGATCCATGTTTGTTGTAAAGTTTAATCTTATTTTCGGACCCTTTTTGGGGTCTGCCACTTTGTTTTTGGGAAGAATCCGGCTTATGCTTACCTTTGCCTTTAGCAGTTTGTTGCATGTTACACAACAATTGAGACCTTGTGGTAGACTGAGATGACAAATTTTGATCACGATCTGGCTCTGGCTAATTTTGAGACGTGCCAGGAAGTGGCTCAGCAGTTTGTGTAGATATTGCAGGTGCAAAAGTCTGTGGGGAATCAGTGTTCACCCACGTCAAATCTGTTTGACAGCCTGAAGTTGATCTGGTGGCTTTATTCGTCGCCTCAGATAATGTCTTAGTTTTTGAAGCATATGTTTCTGTTAATTCAGATCTCTGGACAAGCTGTTTTGCTTCTGAAAAACTAATATTTTGAGTAAATTTCAGTTTGTTGATCTCCATCTGCTGCTTCCATATTGGACACTCTTTTGAATAAGAGGAACGGTCTCCTGAACAGTTAGTGCATTTCTTATAACTACTGTCACAATCTTCTGTTGTGTGTGTCTTCTCACCACAGTGAGCACACACAACAGACAATGTGCAAGTATTGACGCCATGCCCATACTTATGACACATGAAACATCTCAGTGGATTCGGAATATATGTTTCCACTTTGATATGACAGTAACCAGCCTTTATCGATTTAGGAGCAGTCGGAGTAGAGAAAGAAAACAAATAGGTGTTTGTTTGTTGGATCTCATTGTGTTTACGGGTAGTGAAACGTTTTACATACAACACACCTTGTTCCTTCATCTCTGAGGCAATATCAATTTCCAGCATATCAGCAAAAAGGCGGTCTCGGTCTCTCACTATGCCTTTGCTGGTGTTAAGCGTTCGGTGGGCAGAGACTGATACGGGAATGCCAACAAAAGATTTAGTTGACAGGAGGTTATTTGCCTGTTGTCTCTTACTACATTCAATAAGAAGTGAATTGTACGCAAACGTCTAACATTTTTAACATCTCCTGCTATGCCTTGTACGCCTTTTGAAACAGCAAAAGGGTTCAGCTTCAAAGGAGTCTTGTCAACAGTCTCAAGTACTACAAAACGTGGCCAATAGTCAATAGATGTGGACGGTCTTTGTTCATTAACATCAGGATCCATGTCAAGAGGACGTTTTTTCTTGGTCATGGGGGTTTCGTAAGCCATAGTTAGTGTTTTAAGGTTCATCATCCGAGCTCCCCACCCACCACGGAGTATCACAAGGACAATGCTAAAAACAAGTGGGTCTCCAACTTGCAGCACCAAGGATACTCGGATGATATACTCCAGCAGAAAACTTATAAATAGCTAATCCACCAGATTGGCCTATGAGCCACCGCCTTCTGACATGACTCTAGGCAAAGAGCAAAACATCATATTACAAATCATTGACATTTGATATGAATAAATGTACCAAGTCCAAATGTTAAACATTTTCAAATTAAATTTGTGGAGTAACGTACAAGTCCATACACAGGGCTTGGCGTGACCAGCCGATTGATAGAATCGGGCCGAATCTACCACCCGTCTAGGTGAAATAAGGCCCAAAGTGGTGTGTTGAGCAACAGGAACATGGTTGAGGCTCCTACTGCCCTCAACCACCAGACTACCGTCCTCCACCGACACGGGACGCAACCCACGGCAAACAGGTTGCCCAATTCGGGTGCTCCTTGCAACCAGCAATGGGGTGCTATGGACCTAGTTGACCCGGGTCCACATGGGGGTTTGAACGGCTCTTGGCGTTACCCAGCACCCACCACGAGGAGGTGGCCGTTCATGGGTGCCCGTGGTCTTAAAAACGTTAGGAAAAAAGATTATCTCAATGAACGTAACTGACTAAAAAAAGACACAGAACCTATCTGCCATCATTGTCGTATCTAATTTAATACCTGTAAGACTGGGATTAACCCTGTAGCATACCTTAGAGGGGACTGAACCCGTACCCCCACCCGGAATACTACTCCACCACATAGCTAAAATATTTCTGAGCGTGGAAGAACGGAATGAAAATCCCAAACAAACATTTGCTAAGAGTGTTAGATTTTAAAATGTCCTCAGCATGCTTCCCTGAAAAGTTTCAAAATATTTACAATAGTTTCCACTCGATTATTTCCAGACTGCAATCATACAATTAGGATATTCATGAGTCTGGAGGTAAACAGCTAACAAGCTAAATATTGTATGATGAAAACTAACAGAGCAGTTCAGAGCAAAAAAGCATTGCGACATCCGTCTTTGCGCTTGCCCCTGGCTAGGATAAAATCGTCTTCGTTAGGTTCAATAAATACTGCACGCTCATGGGTTAGTCATAAACAAGTCAACTCTCTTATGCGTACTACAATAACATACCCAGTCTATCTGACTGCTCTGAACAGCTCTGTTGATAATTTAGATGTGGGCTTAGCAACATACACAAGGCGAGTGTTACTGTAAAAGCACAACTTTCTTTCCGCTTTTGGCTAACGACGGTTGTCGGAAATGACGGAAATGATTTTTGCACTCTCATGCTTGGCAGCATCTGTGTAATACCTTGCTATGTAATTATCGTAATCACCCCTCAAGATCCAGTCTTCAGCCATCCGGCCCAGGATTAGTGTGCGAAGTAGCCACTGGCTCACACGTCTGTGGCAAGTTCAGACGGACCAGTGAATGTCCATTTACTGGCCTGACTGACTGGTGAATTTTCATTCGGTAATTTTGTAAATGGTCACATTAGCAGCTTTATGATGAAAGCCGTGTCTATATTGAAATTTCTGGGTAGGGAACTAGTTTGTGGGCTAAAAGCTTTCAGGCATAGCAAGTCAGACTGCATGGAACAATTCGGAAACGGGTCTTCAGCAATCCGGGTTAGAATTGGGTCTTCAGCAATCCGGGTTAGAATTGGGTCTTCAGCAGTCCGAGTAAGAATTGGTCGTCAGCAGTCCGAGTAAGAATTGGTCGTCAGCAGTCCAGGTTAGAATTGGGTCTTCAGCAATCCGGGTTAGAATTGGTCGTCAGCAGTCCGAGTAAGAATTGGTCGTCAGCAGTCCAGGTTAGAATTGGGTCTTCAGCAATCCGGGTTAGAATTGGTCCATGCTTTTTTGTTGCAAGATGCGACGAACAAGATCAAGTGGTCAGCTTCACTAATTTGATTGACCCTCATGTCATAGTAACCCTGTTGCGTGGATTAATGCTGATGATGTTGCTCAATGGATTGTCTGGTCCAGACTCAATCGAATACAGACCGCAGCCATATGGCTTTCACGTTGAAGAGTGCGGCGTCGAACAACTACCAAACAAACGTTTCCAATCTTAATCGATTACAGGAAATATGAATCAATACAAAGCTGCTGAATAAGTTTCAAAGTTGAGCTATTGTGTTATTGAGGAGGTTTGACAAGGGAGTCTCCGTGTAGCATCGTGGATAAAATGTCTAGAGACGACAGCAAAACTGTCCATTATGTCAACACGCCTTATGCCATGACACTTCATATATTAATGAAAGTAACGAAAATGTTCATGATCCTGAACAGACCAAGGTCCCCTATGCTTTTTGTACTCCAGATATGTGGTACAATATATTATCCTTTTCCGTCAACCTTTAGGCATCTGAAACAGTGCGGAGAAGGAGACACACAAACCCAGCAGCTGTGATCTTACAAGATGGTTTATTGACATCAGTGAGGCATGAGACGTCATCTTTCTAACACTCAGCTTTTCTCTAGAATGCATGTGTGTTAGTTATCTAGAGATGTAAACGAACGTACTGGCTACGTACGTCAGCTTTCCAACACTCAGCGTTCCTTTTCTATTGAATCTTTATGTTCTTCAGAAATGAAAACAAAAGTGCTGACTATCTCAACACGTCTTAAGTCATAACACACAACACTTGTATTCATGCAAGCAAAGGAAAGTGTCTTAATATGTATGTTTTTCATTCTCAAGAGATATGGCACAATACATAATTCTTTTCATTCAGTTTCTTCGGGTCTAACACAGTGCATAGAGGTAACTCTAGCTTTACATGATTGAAAGTTGAGGTCCCTAGACATCTCCTCAGTGTTGGTGAGAATTGAAAACACTGCAAAAGATGGTTGTGATTTTTTAGGGGACTGTTGTCGTCTAACGAGATGTTTTATTGACAGCAATGAGACATAAGAGATTCCATCAACTTTCCAGTAATCAGTTTTTCTATCGAGTAATACCCTATTAGTTCCAGCCTTAACACGTCTGCTCTCTACACTTACCATGCTTCCATATAAATTAATATGCTCTTTCTTTAATGATTTCAGAGTGCGTCATGCGAATCTTGTCTATTGTTGTTTGATCAACCTTTCAGTATGGAAGACTACAGCAACGATTTTACGGTAACAGCTGTACAGTATTTCCAGACGCATCGGATGCAAACATGCTAGACGCAGTTCGATTTTGTTTAAATTTATATTTTATATCTGTTTGAAGTTTCTGTTGTTTAACACCACACGCAGCAATATTCCAGCTCTACACAATGTATCTCTGTATATACGTGAGTCTGGAGAGACAATCCAGTGAGTAATGGCATGAACATCGATCTACGCAGGTCGGATGAAATGTGTCAACCACATCCACGAGCGTGACCACCCGGTCCCTTTAGTCGTCTCTTACACGCGTGACTTTCTAAAGACCAATTCTATCCCGGTCCTAAGAAGCTCGCCAGTTGACAGTTTATATGGGGAGGCTGGTGAGCTCCATTTAAAACATTGCCGTCTCATATCAGTGAGTGAGTGAGTTTATATATTCCAGCTATATGGCGGCGGTCTGTAACCAGACAATCCAGTGATCAACAACATGAGCACCGATCTGCGCATTTGGGAACCGATGTCAACCAAGTCAGCGAGCCTGACCACCCGGTCCTCTATGGCAAGTCTTGCTGAAGGACCTTCACGGGTCCGTCTTATATCAGGGTTCTTAGTATCGTGAATTACATCTAAAGCCTGACACTTACTGTTTGTCTACAGATTTACATGCTAGGTTTGTATTTGTGTCCATGATTATCTAGCTGGGTTTACTATCATTTGTCTACGGGAGTTTCATACCTTGACTTTATATGACAAGAATCTCTAACGTGTTTTCAGTCACGATATGGCCGAGATTCTGTCAATGAGACACAAAATCCTCTTTGATTTTTGGTTCTGATGCAGCATTTGTTCAGTGTTGTGTTGCAAGTTCCGTTATGTTATATATTCAGGCCATGATTGTCACCCAATCTTCTTACTATTCTCTTACGACAAGCAGGGCTTGCTGAGGACATCATCTTCCTGAGTTGGTGTACAAGACGAATGACACTGGTTTTCCTCAGATGAAGTCTTATACGGATATGTGTGTGTGCGTGTGCGTGTGCGTGTGCGTGTGCGTGTGCGTGTGCGTGTGCGTGTGCGTGTGCGTGAGTGCGCCTGCAAGTGTAATATCTCCACTGCATCGGAAAAGATTGTTGAACAGGCTAAGAAGCTGATCCATAATACCACATATTTTACCTTCTTAAAGATGTTAAACACCATGTGGAGGATGATTTTTTTTATCAATTTGCAATTATGATTAATTTCAAATTTGTGCTGCATTTTCCCATGTCGAGAACTCATTACAGACTCAAACATCAAAGAGACCCCGTGCTGGCCCCAAGGCACTCATGCCACATGAAAAGAACCAAGTTCCAGATTTGCTATAGACTGACAACCAATTTACAGATGACTAGATCAATTAATAATTGATACAAACCAACGAAGCAAAGCTATTGATGTCCATGGAGACATACATTTGGTCACATCTGCATATGTAGAATCAATTCTGACAACACTGCATGGTTCTTCGATTAACAAGCCGTTGACCATGCAGTAAGTGTTCCATTTGCTGAATGTGGAAACAAGCTTCAGATTTATTCCACCAAATCATGGGGAAAACAGGCGTTTTCATCTTGATTCTATTTCTACGTGTTTCGAAAGACAGAATTCAAGCCACCTCAGGATGCGAAACTGTCCAATACACACATGTCACGACGTTTGACAATCAGCTGTTTTCAAGGTGGTTGTTGTGGACAAGATCATCAGTGAACAGAAATGAATGTGCCTCCTTTTGTCTCCTAGTGACAACTTGCGTCACCTTTCAAGTGAACTCAGAAGGAACACTATGTCGAGGCTATGCAGTCGCCTTTAACGAGAACTCTGTAAGTGAATCAGCACCGGGATATATGCTGTATGTGACAGAGAAAGGTAATTCATGTTATGAAACATGTACGTGTCAGACTTTTATAGAAAATAATATGATACATGTTTGCTCGTTTACGTTTTCTAGGACACCTGGATTCCTATAAAATGTCTTTTTTGTATGGGTAATTTTCGTGATATTTGAAACGTTGAAAGAATCTAGAGCGGTACTGTCAGTTCCAAAAATATTCAGTGTCGCTGCGACAAACTTAGATATGAAAAATTGCGTGGCATGAAACCAACTTATCATACTTCAATATACAACCGAAAATACGACGGTATTGTTCGTGCACTCCCAGTTTTACTGAACTATGAATAGCACATTTAGCATATACCGCTTTGAAACATCTTGTGATATATCCTGGCAATTATAGTATGCCTTGTACGGAAATGTAAAACTGGTAGGGAAGGAATGACTATATCAAACACGTCTTCTAAGCTTATCTTATATATTGGTACCATTCATCTCTCATCTGACAGGTCGTAACCTGTTTGGTCATTCCATGGCAGTACGTATCTGGTCATTCTGACTTAGGAAAACTATGGATGTGTGGACAAGGTTGTTCCCATACTTTTTGTTTGTAGTATATACTCTTCCCAAAAAATAGGGGAACCTGAACTTTCAATTTGGATAGGAAGTGTCAACAAACGTTTCAAAGACAGACATCGTATGAACGCACCACCATTTCCCTCTAACACCTCCCCTAAACACAACGCATGATATTGTCAACGCGTTCATATATGGTGGTTGAATTACTGGGGATCGGCTCATGATTTTGATGAATGTCAACGGGTAGTATGTGATCGACATGATTACATACATGCAATAGTTTGACGAAATGATGAATACGTTGATGACGACGAAGGCATAGTTTAGTTCAAACTTCTTTAGTTTGTTTCACAAGACATGACAAACATGTATACATGAATGAGGTGAGTGGACATCCAGCTCAACCCCAGGGCCTTCCTGCGAGCGGCATAATCCTGCTCACGGTCGTCGCTACAAGACAGTCGGAATGCCGGTCTCCACACTCACATCTCACCTCTCACATCTAGATGTGAGCATACATATATATACAGTTTTTAACAACAATGGACAAGCAACGATTCAACAATGGACAGCTAGAGAAACAATAGTACTTCCTTCTATAGTTGTTGTGATGACAAACACAGCCAAGGATGACCAATAAAGGCCATAAATGTCATTTACAGTAATTAATGGAAGTGACAAAGAGGAACAAGGTAACTGACAAAACAATGTACTCTGCGGTAGTGATAAAGATCAAGATTGTACATTGAATAATAATAACTAAATATCATATAGCATGGCCACATAGTTTTTGGTCTGTAGAAATATTTGGACATGGCTGTCCTGAAGTAGACACTATAACAACTTCCCACTGTTCCGTAAAGCTCTGACCCGTGAAGGTCCCGGGGTAGAATAGGCCTTCAGCAACCCATGCTTGCCATAAAAGGCGACTCAGCTTGTCGTAAGAGGCGACTAACGGGATCGGGTGGTCAGACTAGCTGACTTGGTTGACACATGTCATCGGTTCCCCATTGCGCAGATCGATGCTCATGTTGTTGATTATTTACAGACCGTCGCCATATAGCTGGAATATTGCTAAGTGCGACGTAAAACTAAACTCACTCACTCACTCCGTAAAGCTTGGACCCCAAGCTTAAATAAATTGAGTCCAAACCGATAGGAGTGAAGCTTTGTAAATACCAACAGCGCGAATCAGTACATAATCACTGTAAAGTGATTCTTGATGTCGTTGACATCCCGTGCAGCAAGTATATCTATGCATCGACGGTAAGAGAGTGATCATCTTGTCAATGTGACACCAGAAAAATAATCATAGTATCATTGCAATGTACATTTCACATTCGGGTATTGGCTACTTCGGACAGTTTCAATAAATATTTCAATGTCTGAGCAGGATATTCAAATCTGGAGTCTGGCTTTGTGGTGAGGCTCAGTACCAAATAATGATAATAATTTGATAACAATATTCACGTGCATAACGCAGTAGCCCCATACACGTGCATGGGGTCCCATTTTGACGTTTTTTCGGGAAGGTCGAGAAATCACTTTGAACATTAATTCTGACACTCATCTTACATCACACATTTGTTAGTGTTTTGTTTTAAACTGGAAATCGTATACATGCAAATTACATGTCATAGCGACTACATTTAAAATAACTATGGTTGTAAGGAAGTACAAATGTTGATGTACTCTCAAAACATTCAATAATATCGTATCAACACTGATTTACTCCGATACATCTCCTAAATATGTTTAATCGTAAATAAAAAATATGAAGATCCCTATATAGCTACCTTTATTTAAAAAGTGTATTTTGTCAAATACTTGTCATCAGTATATTGTTCTCTCATGATCTGAAGACATGGGGCGCGGTGGTACAGCAAAAATAAGCTGGTTTCCGGAACACTGAAACCGAGAAGAAACGTGATGGAAACCAACATTTCCAGTTGGTTTCCAGGGAGTTTCCTATAGTTTCATTGTGGTTTCCATGCAACTGAAACTGCAACATTTCAGGATGGTTTCCAGTTCGTTTCATTACCCACTCCTCCAAGCGGGATCCAGTTGGTTTCCATGTACTAGTTTATTGTAGGTTTCAACCCGGTTTCCATGTATGAGTTTATTGTAGGTTTCAACCTGGTTTCCATGTATGAGTTTATTACAGGTTTCAACCTGGTTTCCATGTATGAGTTTATAGCAGGTTTCAACCTGGTTTCCATGTACGAATTTATTGTAGGTTTCAACCTGGTTTCCATGTATGAGTTTATTGCAGGTTTCAACCTGGTTTCCATGTTGTAGTTTCCAACCTAGTTTAATACCTAGTTTCCATGAACTGAAACTTGCTCGTGTCAGCCCTTTACCCGGCCCTCCGGAAGAGATGTTGTTTCATGTCTCACATGTAGCAAATCAGGTATTTTATACAATTGCATAGTGGTAAAAGGCTTCAGGATGACAAACAACAGAATAAAACACAAATTCATTAAAAGTTTATTTATATTCAACAATATGTTTGTAAACAAATACTATTCGGAATATTCAAGTTAGTAAATGAAACAAAAGCAAGGGAATATTTAGCAGTGAGTACAGAATATTTTTCTTAAACACACATATCACTTGGCTTCCTAGCTTGAAAAATGTTAGCTCTTTCCCCAGGAGAGGAAGAACTGTGTGCTTCTTCTCCTCCGGCCAGTCAATCGTTTCACGGCATTCCTGCTTTCCAGCTTCTGAAATTTAGAAAACAAACTATCAGTACAAACAAGAATTCGTCTACGATATCCATGGCTAGAGAAAAGAAAACTGTCAAACATTGCTTGAGGTGAAATACACTGAACCCCACGTCCGATAAGCGAAGAGATCAAAAAGTATAAACTGAGCATTTGACATCAAAAGTTTCAATCACAAAACAGCTTATTGATATATGATAGAGTGCAGAGACATGAAGAAATTCGCCTTTGAAAGCCATAATCTATTTTCTGAATGTTACTTACAATGCACATTATGTGTATAAAACTACGATTTTTTCCGTTATTGTGTAAAGACATGTTTTCTTAACCAATAATGTGGAGTCATTCAGGCAGACAAGCTATGAATATGGGGTCTCAAGCATACGCTGCAGCATAATGTGCTGCATGATATTTAAAACCTTTTAAGCTGTATTTTTCAAAGGATAAATAGCACTTTTAAACAGTGTTCATTTTGAAATTCCTTGAATGTACATAGAAAGAATCCAAATTAACTTGATATTTTAAAGGTTTCCTTAAAATTTATAATCTCTGCAAGATGTAACATGACTAGAATACGTTTACTTACTCTGAACTTTTTGCTGTTCTTTGCGCACACGCCGTGGGCCTCTGCTTTCCCCACACCTTCTTAAGTGATCCATCTTGTTCATCCAAACCCATCAAAAAGCTTCTGAAAGGAGACATGTGCATGATGCATAACTATAAGTGAAACATGTTTCCAGTTGGAGGTTACAAGAATAGTGACATGCGCCATGCATTTTTACTGATTCCTAGGATTTACATTATTTGGTTATGTTGTATTTACATTATGTACTGGACGGTTCAGGTTATACATACCTTTTGTATGTCAAAATGGGTTGGTCCTGCCTGCCTGCTTCAGTTTTTCCAACACTGCCCTCCTTTATGCTGGAAACGTAGAAATGCATCGATTAAAAAAAAGGTAGGAACTCTTGATAACAATAAAGTGTCGAATAAAAAGAATAAATATCAATTTGCAAAGTGTAGAATATGCTAGATGAAAAGAATCCAGGTCAGCAAATTCATATACTATTTTGGGTTGGCAATCCATCATTGTATACCCATATATTCTTTATATCAAACACCCTTTGTAACCTTTTCTGTGGGACTAACACAATCCACATTTCTTCACTCAGAGTTCGTTAAATCTTGATATGATAAGCATAACACTACTTACATCAGATGGCAAATCTAAATTATCTCTTAAATCAATAATATAAAAATATTCAATATTAATTTGAAAACATTGTGAAATTTCAATTTTGAAATTTCAGTCAAACAATGCACCAAATCTGGTCAGAGAATCCCTAACCTATAAATGAAAAATGACACACTATCCCCGACTACATTGTTTTCAAATGTGCAAATATCAAAAGCAATATGAAAAGGATTTCTTAAATAAATATTCGTATTTATAAATATGTTTGAAGTTAGTTTGAGTCGTAACAAGCACATTAGCAATAATATACTAGAGATATTTGTGATTTATTTTTGTCTTGCAAAGATAATTTTTCATTATATACACATTGAACCATTTTAATCGTGTGTGTGAGCTGATCCAAATCACAGTAATATTGAGTTCTTGAATTAACCGAGTGCTGAGTGAAGGAAGCCATACATCTCTCTTGCTAAGAATTCGACAAGCATTTGTTTACCGAGGTCCATCAAGTCTAAAATTTCATATGTATTGTAGTAGTTACTTATTTACGTTAAACATTACGAATAACATGTGCTATTGCTTATTTCAAGAAAATAACACTGTACCTGACCAGATCGTGGAATGTTCCTTTTCGCCCGCTGCGATCGACGACTGCTGCTGTTCTCAATTTTTCACGTATCTCCAAAGCTTCTATTGTAAATCTCATTGCCAGTCTCTTGAATCAGATAACACGGGCAAACGTAGGAATATTGCATTGTGTTGACTTCCTAGTCGTCGTTACTGAACATACCGGGTGAGAACTGCTTTCAAAATAGTCGTCTCAAAACAACTTGGGATCAAGTGACAAAATGGCGGCAACTGTGCGTAGGGGCATTGTGGGTAATAAGAAATACCTGATCGTTTTTCGATTGGCAGGCACAAAATCCTTCTCTGACCCAATTTGGATGTGATTTTAAGACAAAGACTGAAAACGACCACTTCAGTACATAAAACTGTTGCTTTTATAAAATGTCACGTGTTCGCGTGCCCATGGATTACCGGTTCATTACGTCCGGTTTTGTCTGTTAACACCTGACTCAGGTAAGTTCTATTGTTTTTACAGCTAGCTAATTTTGATAATAGGAGCCTGTTAAGTGGGGACTGCCCCAATGAAGCCGACACCCGAACCCCGACACAATAATGACCTGACACTGATTAGTTGTCAAGCATTTGAACTCAGTGTCAAATTATGCCAACTATAAATGCTTTAAACGCTAAACTTTACGCACTGCCTCAGTTTATTGTATAATTCACGTATATTCTGCATAAATATCATCATGTAAGTACCGAAATGACAATTGTTTTAATGACTTATACTAATCTTCCTAAATGCTTATACTCTTTCACATTCCCGGGAGTTGGCAGTCTATAGCCTGTTTTTTATATATATATTGCATCATTTACCTTTTAATTATTAATATATATCTGAACTATTGCTTTAATTTTATTTATTTTTATACAATATATTTACTAAAAGGAATACAAGCCCGTACACAACTCAATGATCCAATAAGTTATAAGTAATATATAATAAAAGTTTGAGCAATGTTTCTATGCAGAGTCAACTCACCTTTTATTCTTGTATATAGATATCACTGTTTTATTATTTCTTTTCAGATAAAGAAAGCGTCTGATCCTCAATTTGACAAAGCAGACAACCGAAACCTGGACTTGCCCCATTCATCCCAATCTAGAGAAACGGAACTAATTGTGCCTCGCGCACATAGCTGGGCAAAGGCCATTTATAGCCATTCGTCCTTTCACCATTTGCATGTTTAGTACGGTTATTGTGAAGTTTGTGTGCATGGTAGTTGGAATATCATGCTTCATTACATTACGAATAAACAAGAATGTAAAGGAAAAAAGTGTATAGTTTGTTCTTGTATCATCAGTTTATAGCCACATTTAATATTGTGATATCCACAGAATGATGCATCAACAATTTACTTTTGTTGTCTTGTTCATCTAAGCAATGATACGAATCTACTATTCCTTCCCCAGGCATATTCAGATTGAATTATAACACCTCGTGAAAGCTAAGTTTCAGTCAGGAGGAATGGAAACTAACACATGACCATTGCTTCGTGTCAGTTTCCATCACCGGAGCTTAGAGTATCCATTATGGTTTCTATTTGGAAACTAGGAAACCCAGTTTTACTGAATGGATACCAACTGGATGTCAGGATGGTAAACAATTACATATTTTATGTTACTTAGTTCAAAACAGCGCAATGGAAACCAACATGAAACTACATTTTCTACTTTTATGTTGGTTTCCATTTAGTGAGATCTGAGAGTTGCTAATTCCAGGTATGGAAACCAACAAGAAACCCCCGAACTTAGTTTCATTTTGGTTTCCATTTACAGAAATACCAAAATCACATTTCCAAAATGGAATCTAGTTGGAAACTCAGTTAGTGAGTTTCAGGGAATGGAAACCAACTGGATTCCGCAATTACCCACATTACGGATGGTTTCCAGGTTTCTGGAAACCAAGTCATTTTTGTAGTGTGGGCGAGCTGGCTAAGGCGCCAGGCTGAGCCCACCTGTGACCGGGTGTAAAAACCTTGGAGTCAACTTTTAGTGCAGACTCTTTCCGTGTTGTCACAATCCCTAGTGTAGGGTACACATCCCTATGCACTTAAAAGAATCCACGAATCCTTTGGCAGATGACCAGATGTCCCCACATGAATACGTGCAAACACCTAGTTACGGGTACAGCAACATGCAGTAAACTTGGACAATGTGCCAAGAGGCAGCAAGAGTCACATACTTTCCAGGGAGTAGTTAAGACTGATAGTATGATGGACCGTTGATACTGACATCCAATGATGGAGGGAAATATATGTCAGCGCCTTGAGGAAGCACTAGTCTCTGCACATGTGCGCTACATAAACAGCCAATAATAATAATAACTAGGATTGCATCAAAGGCAATACTTAATAGTCTTCAGACTTCCTCCATACACCCCCGTGGCTATCTTCACTTGATCAGTTTCTTTGGACGGCAGCTGAACCGTCCATTACTATGTTTTTTCACATTAATTTGGCACTGAGTCAACATTGCTGACACGAACGCAAAATTCACAAACTCCACCAAAGCAAACAGGATGGCACAGTCAAATATGCAAACTACAGGAAAGATTAGAGCCTGACGTTTCCCGAACACTAATTGTTCTGATTGTAGGTCATAGGTTCCAAATTGCGCAGGTTGATGCTCATGCTGTTGATCACTGGCCTGTCTGGTCCAGACTCGATCATTTACCTGCTAACCCAGTGTAACACAGGTATGGCCTGTCATTGGTTCCCAGTTGCACAGGTGGGTGCTTATGCTGTTGATCACTGGTGCGTCTGGCCCACACTCGATCATTAACGGACCGCAGCCATGCAGCTGAAATATTTCTGTGTGCGGCGTAAAACACAACTCACGCACTATTACAAAATCGACTATTTCCTTAACGCTCATGTATTTCTGTGACCATTCAGTGCTTAGCCAGAGTAACGCAGGTGAGTTTTAATTAGACTGTGCCATAGCGGCGTTAAAAATAGAAATCTGCCTGTCAGCGCGGCACGGGAACATTTTGTTAAAACGCGAATTGATTCTGGCTGGAAAGTTTGCTTCCGTAACTGTGACGTAAGTATTGATTCTCACATAGCCATAATGCGAGGCAAAGATGTTCCCCATTCAAGTATCTACAGTTTGGTACCATAAACCATGAAATCCATCGTGTTTTCGTTATGACATTTTAATGTACCCTATGAAAACTTTCAAGGACGATAACTCCGAAACTATTTAAGACATCAAGATGCCTTGAACAAATTATGCTTTGCAGGGCATGGGCTTTCTAATGGTGCATCAAACTCGATTGTGCTACAATGCCGTTCTGGAGAAGGAGATTTTCAAAGAAAGGCACTGTCAAAATGCCGAAATCGGCGAAAATTGCAGTTTTTTTTCACCTGCCGGATAACAGTTTTACATGGGGAATGGGGTTGTCTACAGAGTGTGAACATTTGGTTAATGTATCTGTTATAGTTTTCGAGATATTCAGGATGGAAGATTTTCACATTTTGGCTTATCTGCCCTCACCAGAAGTCGGAAGTCGGGATTTTTGTTCATTGCATAGCTCTCACAATGCAGGCTATCATCCCTGAAAATTTCATCGAAATCGGCACTGTGGTTAGGTCAGGAGAGCTGGTACAAAATCGTACAAATAATAATAATAATAATATTCGAATAATAACAGCAGGTCTTCCAGACTTTTGTCTGAAGTCCTAATAATAATAATACATGCAGTGTGTACATGCAGTGTGTACAGGCAGTGCATGGAACAGAACGGCAATCCAACTGACTCCTTCTCCTGGATGAAGTCGGCTGGTCTGAAATGTGAAACTGAGGGGGACCAGTCACTTCCAACTCGAAATCGCCAGAATGTGATTCTTAAACAAAATGTGAACATGAAATGTCGTCTTTGCAATGAATTTACAGAGACTGTCCAACACCTTGTTAGTCCTTCCTTGGCACAAACAGCATATCTTAAAAGACACGATGGCATGTCTTGTTGCTTTTACTATCGTCTCCGCTATGCTTGTGGCTTTGATCCCGAGGTCCATCCATGGTACGACCTTGAACATGTCCAGGGCGTCCTGGAAAATGATGCTTTTAAACTTCTCTGGAATAGGCCAATACACAGCCTGAGACGAATTCCTGCCCCAAAACCTGATCTTGTCCTTTGTGATAAAACCAATGAAATAGTTATATCATTGAATTTTCTGTCCCTTGTGACAGCAACGTGATTGGCAAGATTCAGGAAAAACATGATAAAGGCCTCGCCTTTGAAATGTCTCGTCTGCATCCCAAGTACACCGTCGTCAGGCTCCCCATTGTTCTCGGTGCCCATGGTTTGGTACCTCCTGACCTCTTGGAGGTAGA
This sequence comes from Haliotis asinina, assembly GCF_037392515.1. Lineage (NCBI taxonomy): Eukaryota > Metazoa > Mollusca > Gastropoda > Lepetellida > Haliotidae > Haliotis > Haliotis asinina. Next base: position 22,834,171 of record NC_090283.1, read on the forward strand.
TCAAAATAGTGCCTGGGTTCTCCACCGGGAGCACAGCCCTTCTGACAATCTGGGTAATGCAGAAGGCTACAGTGTTGTGGAACCTTCATGTTCTCCGAAAAGTTCTTGGTGGGTTCGACTAGGCAATGTTTCCTGGGAGAAGTCCCATTCCCTGACTGGGTTGCGTGTAGAGGGGGCGAGGGCCCTGAGCTGATGATAATCTTTACCAGCCCGACTGTGCCAGGATCACCCGAACCCTCTCTGCTGCATTCTATCCTAATCTGTAAAACATAATAAGAAAGACATCCTATCCAGTTTATAGTCTAAGGTAGCCAAGGTCTAAATGTGAAAGGCCCCAGGAAAAGGAGATATGACTCTAGTGTTAGGAAACTTACTTGATGTCAAGCATTATATATATAAAAGTTTTCCGCCCTACTAACATCGTTTCCTTCAGTGAAGCTGTTACTTTTCCTGCAGTGAAACTGTTACAAATTGTCAAACCTATATACCTTGGTTTCTTTGACTGACGTACTGGATCTTCCCGTCAAAATAGCACGGGCTGTTCTCTGGCTAACTCCGTGTGTGTCAACTCCGAGTGCATGTGTTCATAATTTTAAATACATTCAATGATCATTTCATTTGTAGTGTTTCTTGTTTTCGTTGTTTCAGCTCAAGGCTTTATTGGATCTACGTGTCAGAACAATGCAGACTGTTCCCTGGCTAGCTCCGTCTGTGTTAACTCCGAGTGCATGTGTGACCCCGGCCTTTCATTCTCACCTCAACTGAAGTCATGTGTTTCAAGTATGCATTAGATAATCTCTTTTCTAATGTATAAGGTGCCCCCTTGAAAAGGACCAATTTGGTACAAATTTGTTTGCAAATCCATTTTTCCAACGGCCCAAATGAACCTACGCCTATAAAAGCCTTACATAATGGTATGCTTCCGGGTGGTTTTCATCTATTTGAATTCCATAAATTTTACAGTCCCACCCGCCTTTGGTTGATTGGAATAAAATTAATGTTTCATTAATGTTAATAAGTATTAAGGAACAAATTTTGCTTAAAACTACTAATCTTGCACTACTGATTTTGTCAGTTTTGAGTCAAAATGATTAATTAGTTCTGCCTCTGTGTGTAATCTGAAAGAAACAAAGCATGGGATTTCATAACCTAACGCTCGAGGTGATTATAAGAAGACATTTGACTTGCTTTTCGGATCGTATTGTATCGAGCATTCTGCTGTTCTTGCTATCGCCGTTCTAGGGATACACTTTTCACAAAAAGGAAGGAACGCATAAGCCATTTTAGTTTAAGATTAATTATTTCATGTAATTTCAATGCTAAAAAAGTGAACACACCCATAGACGGGAGTAATTCGTGAGCACAACACCAAACATTATTGTTCAAGTGAGTCTACAAGATGGCGTCAAAGTTAGTACTTTGTATGGCCCCCATCGGCAGCAGTTACTGCCTGACACTGTCTCGACAGAGGATGGATTTGCTATTGTGGAATTCTTCCACACTCCTTCTGCAATGCGATCACGACTTGTGGCAGTGCCTGGGGAGATGACGTACACTTCAACTGAATCTCGTACGTGTTCCATCGGGTTTAGATCCTATGATCGGGAAGGCCATGCGAAGACATTGACGTTGACGGTTGCTGTATGTGAAGTAGTCAAACTCGGCAGGATGTAACTTGTAAGGGTTTCATTGAAGTACCAATTTGCTGTCCAAATTTCCTGAACTGCCACAAAATCAGATCTTTGTGTGCTGGATAACCCAGCCCACACCGTGACACTTTCTTCACCGAATCTGTCGATCGGAAACAGTTAGGAGCAAAACTTTCATTTCTCCAACGGAAAGCATGCTTCATTTCTATCTCGCTGGTGAAGAAGAAATCATGGTCCATAACTGAACCAGACTCGCCTCCGCTTTTAAGACTCCGGTTCCAGACTCAATGACGCCATTGCAAATAATCGCGTCAATGGGGGTCTCTCAAAAGATGGGCTACAAATGTCCTTTCTGGTCGAATCCCCTTTTCACGCAATCGATTCCTGAAGGTTTGGTTGGGAATTCCTCCAAGACGAGGGCTGCTTTGTTCCCACGGCTGTGGCAAGACGATAACGCAAATGAACAGCCTGGATGTAACTCGTGGTTTTCCGGCGATCCTGGGCGGACATGGTCTTTAGGAAATGATCCCAAAGGCGAGATACGATGCTCTGATGAATGTGGAAATGTTGGGCAACTGCAGACTGCAACTCCCCAGCTTCCTGTCAGCTTTAACGGCACTCAGTCTTTGCATGATGTTTTCCTCTTTTCCAGCAAAACGAATGACAAAATCAAACACAACGTGATTATTTATGGTGAGCGATACCACATGCATTCACTTACTTGCACGTGCATTTAGCTTTTGCTCTTTTTGTCGTTTTGCCGACTATTTCTTCAAACACTTAGAAGAAGGGGCAAATAAAGAAGCGTCGTGTTTTGTCACACAAAGGTGATTGCTGGACGCTTTGGAAAGAAACATAATTTATCTTTTTCTGCAGATACGTATGTCCAGTATTCTCATATCATCTGTGTATTTCTTTGTTGGAAGAGTGTATTAAAAATCCAACAGAAGGGAAGGATATAGTACAAACAGTGGCCATTATGTTTACAGGATGAGATATTTCAAGGCTGTTAGTCCAAACATAGGTGGAATAATTCGAGTTGACCCGATAAGCATGGTCACAGACACTGGAGGGTCGATTATATTTCATTAATGAGCAAAAGGAGCGTGTTTAGGTGTGATCATGTGCATTCAAAAATATAATATTTTCTGAAATAGAGCTAGCATCCTGTAGTGTAACAATTAGGAAAAAAGTGCTTTCCTGTATTCGACTACCAAAGATCCTTATCGCTTTTTACTTAAGTTTCTTGTGCTGAACAACCAAACCGATGGGTAACATCGTGTTATAGAAATATTCAACACAACTTATTTGTTTGCAGCTTGTACAGAGTACGGTCCTCATTACACTATAATACGTGGCTATTATATCGGTGGAAACAACATGGCCACCTACACCGGGGTGACTGAACAACAGTGCATGGACCATTGCACCACCCACACCGCCTTCGTCTGTCGATCAGCTGACAGGCGTGCCTCTGACGGGAGATGTGACCTCACCACCAAAACTCTCCTGACTGTTTCCACATCTGACTACAGAATAGAATCTGATCCTACAATTATTGTCCAGTTTTCCCGAGATTGCAAAGCCTGATCCGACCATGTTAAACTACCCAAAACTTCCTCTGTGATTGTTTAATTAAAACCCTTAATCAGAAGCTATAGTTGTCGATACAGAATACACT